>NW_006800392.1:188486-198783 GCF_000485575.1 Poecilia formosa | reverse complement strand
CAGATCCGTCTCTCGTCTCTCTGTCCGTCCTCAGATCCGTCTCACTCGTCTCTCTGTCCGTCCTCAGATCCGTCTCACTCGTCTCTCTGTCCGTCCTCAGATCCGTCTGTATGCCCGGCCGGACGCCGTCTCCAGCGGCGCAGGCGACTACGCTCTGCACATCACCAAGAGGCTGCTGGGATTTTATGAGGAATACTTCAAAGTGCAGTACTCCCTGCCGAAGCTAGGTAAGGCTGCGGATGTCCTGGTTCTGGTTCTGTTCAGCTGTGAACTTTGTGTCTGATTCTTGTGACGTGTTCAGGAGATGTTCATGTTTTCCGTTCAGTTTGTCTTCATTTCTGAAACAGAGGGTGGTTCTGTTAAAGTTCTGTTAGCTCTGATCCGGTTTGGGATCAGGCCCAAAGCGGATCCGGGCAAAGGTCAGACCAGATCCCTGTCTGGCCTTTTGCCCTCTGTGTCAAAGGTCAGACAGTCTGTTTTGGTTTTCTTCAGGTTCAGAGGTTTACCAGAGGATTTCTGGCTCCTCCTAACTTAAATTACAACAGCAACATCCAAACCTTTTGATACATGAGCCAAAAATATAAACTAAACTTTTAGTATTTTATTTTTGTTGTAATCACAGAAAACTATTGTTTTTATTTTTACCTGCTAAATTCAAACATTTTTATGAGCTGCTACTGTTCTTCATATTTAAGTTTTCGTTATAGTTTAATTTTTCTACGTTTTAAATGCCTTGATTTTCTGTTAACTTAAAAAAAAATCAGTTCCTAATTCTGCTAATTAAAAACTGAGTGTCATTTTAAATTTCATCATTAATGTTGAATATTTAAGTTTTTGAACTGAATTGCAGAGTTTATTTTTCTAATTTACTGTATTTGATGCATTATCTCTGTAAAATCAGTTTTTCTGCTCCCCGTAAACTTTCCTGTTTGAACCAGATAAGTTTTTCAGTGTCGGGTTGAAATAACAGCTGTCATTGGAGCGACTCTGAAAGACGATGCGTCGTTGTTTTCTCTGCAGAGCGCGGGGTTAAAGGGAGCGTAGTTCATGTTTTGGTCATGTTGATTTCCATTCGGAGGCGTGACTGCCATTCAGATGGACACCAGCTCCATGCGTTCCTTCAGAACCTGGTTCTCTGCTCTCTGCTTAAATTAGTTTGTTTTATTCAGTCAGCACTAAAGTTGGGCCTTATTTCAGTCTGCGATGGTGTAACTTAAACTTTTTTTAAACAGAGAAATACTTGGAATATAACATTGACTATTATAGTGATCAATGTTTTAGTGATAGTTTATTTTATCCATTCTGATTAATTGGATTAAGAAATTAGCATAATTATACTGCAGTGTTTTCAGTATGATTAAAACAATTTTTTTGAATAAGAAAAATGAACTTTTTACTGCTTGACTTGACATCAGTTTAGTGGATTAATCGATTAATAATTGGATGTAAAGGGTGCTTAATGGATTTTTCTTACAGAATTTGAACCAGACATATTTTTTTCTTAATTTCAACAAGTTTTTACTTCTTGTACAGTTTTGGTTTAATTACTGCTCTGAATATGTTTTCCATCCATCCATCCATCCATCCATTTTCCTTCACCCTTGTCCCTCAGTGGGGTCGGGAGGGGTGCTGGTGCCTATCTCCAGCTCACGTTCCGGGCGAGAGGCGGGGTACACCCTGGACAGGTCGCCAGTCTGTCGCAGGGCAACACAGAGACACACAGGACAAACAACCATGCACACACACACACACACCTAGGGGCAATTTGGAAAGGCCAATTAACCTGACAGTCATGTTTTTGGACTGTGGGAGGAAACCGGAGAACCCGGAGAAAACCCACGCATGCACAGGGAGAACATGCAAACTCCATGCAGAAAGACCGGGGCCGGGAATCGAACCCAGAACCTTCTTGCTGCAAGGCGACAGCTCTACCAACTGCGCCACTGTGCAGCCCTGAATATGTTTTCCTTTCAGCAAATTGGCTTTTTATGTATTTTCCAGTTAATGATTAATCGATTACTAATTAGTTGACAGTTATTTCAAGAATCAATTAATGATATTATCAATTCAATACATTATGGATTTGATTTTGAAGCGGAGTTAAACAGTTAAATCTCTTTACAATCTGTCCATATTCAGTTTTATTTTGATATATATTTATATATGTATAAAAACAATTAATTTTATCGTATTTTTTGAAAACCCCAGAATAATTTACCTTCTTTAAATCAACTTTTTTCATATAATTTAAATTGCTAAACAGTTTTTAGATTAAATATTTCGTTGGTATTGACCATTAGTGGGCTGGTGGCACCGCCTGGTCCCCTTTTGGCTCCGGCCCTGCCACCTGCTGCTTTTGCTAAATCTGAAGTAAACTGAGTAAAAACCAGAAGCGTTTCCTGTTTTCTCTGTGGCCTTGGGCTTCCACCAGATTTATTTCTAACTTTCTGTATTTGGACTCATGAGGTTCCGGCTCCATTAAACATTTAAACTCCAGAAGAAAACGACTTCAATGTTAGTTCTGTTAAAAAAAGAAAAAAGAAAAACCTTCAGCTGAAGTCGATGTTAAAAAATAGAGGCCATTAATTTTAATAGATATAAAAGGGCGACACGGGAAGTAAATTTACAATGAGGGCAAAGTCTCTTAAGCTCACAGTGATGCACTTTTTCTGTTTCAGAGGATCCGCTCATAATTATCTAAAGAAACAAGGCATTAAAAACCACTTTGCTTTATTTCTGTGATGGATCACACATTTTATTACCCATTTATTAAATATCAGTAAAAAATAAAATCAGACACTAACAGCTGAAGAGCTTTGTTAATCTTTATCCATAAACATAATTATTCAACAGTCAGCTAAACAAAATCAGTAACGTTTGAGCAACAAGATTTTATTTGTTTTTTTAGATGTTTATTAGTAATTATCATAACATATATTTTGTAAAAAGTAAACTAAAGAAGATAAAAGCAAAGATTTGCAAGGAGAAAAAGTTCAATATTACTTAAACTGATTAAAGGTTTCACTTTAATAAATGTCCAGTCAGCAAATTTATGCTAATCCACAAAATGGTCACAGCAAAAGTTGAGAAAACACCAGAGTCATTTGGTCGTTTCACAATAACTGAATATATTTTTGGAAAACAGTATCTTCTGTTGAGTCTTCATCACCCAATCAATGTTTACATCATCACAATACTTTGATGCTTTGGTTAACTAAAAACTAACCAAAACATGAAAAAAACTAAAACTACTACTGTAACTAATACAAACTAAACAAAAAAAAACAATATTTAACTAATAAAAACTAGCAAATACACTCTAGAAACTAATTAAAACTAAACTATAATAAAAACCCTAAAACTATTCTAACTCTGGCCCGTAGAGAAGGAGTCGTCACCAGGACCTCTCAGCCAATCAGAAGCCTGCTTTAGGAAACAAGTAGTTTAAAATAAAAATATGCATTTTAATTTTTTCCAGTTGCATTCTGAGAGTGTAATAACCTGTCTTTGTAGATAAAATAAATGTTTATGGTTTCACACTCGATGTTTCAGGTTTAAATCTAAAGGATAATATTTAGATATGTATGATTGTTCAAATATTTCTGAATTTGTAAATTAATATGAAAGATATTTTAGCACATTCAGAGGAATTCAAATAGCTTTTCTTATGGGAGTAACATCTGAGTCATAAAAGCTGCTGAAAAACTTTAAAAGGACGATTAATGACCACAAAACTTTAAAAGGACGATTAATGACCACAAAACTTTAAAAGGGAAAGTCGGTTTTAGGTTGTCATGGGAACACTAATCAGCTGTATTCAGCAGCTGTTTGGGTTTTTAAACTGGCAGCGTTTTCTCATGTGAGAAGCGCCGTATGTTTACATCCTCCTCTGTCCTGTCGGAGTTAATAAATCGAATCCAAACAGTCAGAATCCATCTCTTTAAATTTCCTGTCCTTGCTTTGTTTTCCTGTTTGTGTTTTACGCTCCTGTGCTGCCAGAGCCAATTAGCCACGTTAAAGTGGAGCATTTCCTCGTTTCATCTCCTCACCCAGACGAGCTAGCTAGCGTGATCACTGCGCCTCCATATTGGATAAGTCAGACACTTTGTCCCTGTCCACATTCATTCGTCACATTAGGAATTCTCTTTCAGTCCGACTTCCTGTTTGTTGGTGCGAGCCTGGAATAGGTCTGACATTTATTTTTTCTCTCTTGACCTTTGCTCTGATATTAGCTGCATTAACAGGTTGAACCAAACTGAGATGATGTGCTGCAGATCAGGTCACAGAAAGGTCAAAACCTTTTCACCAACTGGTCAGGAAAGCCGAGAAGATTTCCTTTAACCCACTGACTAGATATTGATGCTCATAGTATTTAACTGCATTAAAAACTTTCAACAGACTTTAACTTGAACTAAACATCAAACATAAACTTACAGGCTGTGATGTCACAGATAAATGTTCATCCAGTTCATTTACTCATCTCTTTATCTGTAAAAGTAAATATAAATGAATGAAGCAAAGCAACAGATTTAGTATCTGAGTGCTGCTCTTTTTCAGTTTTGTTTGACGTAAAAAGTTATTTTTTTGAAATGGATCCAGATTTTGTGGCTGTAGAATTTATTTCTATCCTTTGGATGATTATAAAATATTGTAAATATTTTTGTAAATGTTTTAAAATATAATTTTTTTTACATTGATTGTTAACCCAACCCTTATTAGCATTAGCATTGGGACCTTTTAGCATGAAAGGGATTGGAACTATTGGAGCATAACTACACTTAATGTTAGTGCTGTTAGGGTTAAAGCTATTAGCATTTGTGCTGTTAGCACTAGCTTCTAGCATTATGAATTTTAGTATAAAGACCCCAAACATTACAGCTGCATTGACATGTTTGTTAGCATTTCTCCATGTTAGCATAGGGTTGCCATAAAACCAAAATTAGCATTTTCTGCTTTACCAAATTCTCACCAAGTGTCCACAAGCATTCAGCAGCTCGGCTTTTTGCCGAACTGACAACACAATCAGTAACCCAGACAACACAAGCTGTTGCTGTCTGTTGAACAGATGAACTTGTAGAAATATTTTGGAACCATTAGCATAATTACTAGCATCATTTTGCCAGATAGATGAAATGAGCTTTAATTTTTCCTCTAAACTTTTAAAGCATCTCCCACCGCTGTCATGAAACCTTAGCAGGTTAGCTTGTTAGCTTATTTCAGAGCAGAAACAAAAACGTTCAGAGCAGAACGTTCCACTTCTCCTTCTGTTCCTGTTGGACCACAGGAAGGAAACCAGAACTTAATACGAAATGGAGCGCAGTTCTTAAAGATACAGCTGTGTTTTGCCTATTTGTTTGGATTCTGAATGAGGAATTGTTTTATAATTGTGTAACTATCAAAGTGTTTAAAGGCCTTGATCTTGATTGTTTTGGATCCTTTATTAAGAGCTTCCTAAAGCCTAAAGAAAACAAAAGTATCAAAGATGATCTTTTTGTGCAAAATTCATATTTTGCACATTTTTGTAATTCCATTTGGTTTTCTACTGCTTCTAAAAACAAACACCAACATTTAATGTTTATTGGTTTTGGAAAATGAGGTGTTTCAAAAACCTTCTGATTAAATCGCATTGCACTGTTGGCTAGCAACCCAAACGTGCTGAGCTCCAGCACGTTTGGTCAGCTGGTTTTACCGCTGTACAATGGCTACTGGAAGATACAAGTGTTTTGTTATTGACTTACCATCCAGAAACCACTTGCTGCATTCTTGTTAGTTTCTCAGGAGCCTCCACTTCTGCTTTTCTAGAATATACGGCTGTAGAATTGTGATTCTGAGTTGACGAGCAGCAGCTTAATTGGATTTAGAGCGACAGAGGCCTTAAAAAGGCTCATTCTGACCGAACCAGACTAAATCTGATTATCTAATGTTGGTTTTGTGTAAAAAAAAAAAAAAATTAAATGAATAGATCATAAATCTATCCTAAGCGTAATAATTCGACTCTAAATTCAGTCAGACGTTGTTTGACCCAGTAGTGTGCGAGCGTTGGGTGAGTTCAGTCTTCCGCTGTGGATTGTGTTCATCCAGTCCATCTTGTTTTTATTCCTGGCTTTGCTCCGTGCCGTTGTACTGATGTTGACATCAGTTTTTAGCCCAGCTTCCCCCCGCCCCTCTTTGTGTCTGTGTGCGGTCCCACAGCCTCAGGGCTCCATCTGTTGTCATGCAGGGCATCGAGCTCCCCTGAGAACGGCAGGCAGAAATGATGAGCTGAGCTACAAATTTAAAGGGGCAGAGCGGGGAAGCTGCTCTGCAAACACACACAGATTAGAACCAAGTAAAGCAGGAATGGAGCAAAGTCCGGCTCAAACTTTACTTGCTTTAAGCTCAATTTATAACATTTATGTTATGAATCAAATGTAATCTGCGCTGGATTAGAAAACAGGCATTTAGTTGCTAAAACTGTTTGGTTCTTGTTCTGAATATCAGAGAGCAACATGGATTTAAAGTTTTGTTCTCTTGTGATAAAAGTAACAATAAAAACTATTTATTACTTTTTTAAAGTAACTTAAAGCAACATCAAAACGTCTCGCTTAGTTACAAAATTGACAGTTTTTCAAATTAATTGAAAAAAGTTTGATCATGTGCAACATTCAGGTTCTGGGTTAGAATTTAAACATGAAATCATGGATCTGCCCGTCGAACGTTTTACTGGGATCTTGTAAGTTGCGTTATTTTCTGTCTGCTGAGCGTGAAGCAGTGAAACCCACCGACCTCAGCTGAGCGAAACGCGTCTAACTGCAGTAAATCCTGCAGGCGGCTCGTGGCGTTCGGAGCGTTCTCTGAACCGACGGCTGCTGAAGACAGATCGGCCGTTCAGCACGGAGCGAGCCGCCTCCCCAAACATCTCCTGCACTCCTCCACAATAAGACTTCCTGATTATCACTGTTAAATATCTGACGGTGTCAGATCAGGACTGACTGGTGGATCACTGATCAAGTGAGGATGGAAACCTTAAATTAAGCAGAAACGTTTCTGCAGATGATTTGAAGCACAGAGGAGATAAAATTAACTCTGAATGTGACAGAATAAAGTAATCATGGAGACTTTTGAGTAAAATGTTCTAATTTATCACATTAGAAAAGGTGAAATCTGAAATAATGTCCTCAATTTCGCAAAGATGATTTTATGCTCATTTGAGGTGTTTTTTTTATTGACTTTTCTGAAAAAGTTTGTTAAATTTCACAAATAAGTTGACGTAGCAAACTTTCCCATCCACTGGTGAGTCCATGCCTTACCAGAGGCCCCAACTTGTGAATTTCAAAGTGAAGACTCTGTGAATGAATCTCCACATCTTGTTCTTTTTGGCTGTAACGTTGCATCAACGTCACTATAGCCCCGTTGATTCGCTCCAAACCTCTGAATTTTAACGCTCCCAGTTTGGATGTTCTTTTTTGCGACATTTTAAAAATTCTCTTGAAATTTGCTCGTCAGTTGAATGGAAATAAAACGATTGACATCTTCTAATAATTGGTGATGAAGGAAACTTTAGTTAAAGGTATTTTTTTTGAGGACATCCATGAAAACAGGAGTGTTGTACGGGTGGATCTCTGTGGAACGGCGATAGTAGCGTAGAGGTGTTTGATTCTACAAGCCTCAGTTAGCGTTTGAAATATTAACGACGCTAACTGAAAGTTTGAACTACTTATTCTGGACAAATGTGGTTCTCTTTCTCTGCTCTGAGTCAAACCAATCTGTTCCCCTCCTGGCCTGTGGGGGCGCTGGGCCACAAACCACTGAAGGAAACGACAAAAACCTCTGAAGACACTGAGAGCAACTTCCTTCTTCACAGAGCGTAAACAGGAATGGAGTGGAGGATTTCTCTTTAGTCTTTGGTAAAAAAAACCATGAGCCGTTTCTCCCTTTACAGCTAAGCTAGTGCTTTTGTTCTGGTTCCATTTACCGAGAATGCTCTGCACTATAGTCCACTTCCTGCTCCAGTCCGCTTGGCGTTCACATATTCGTTTGAACTGCACCAGAGTTCACTTCAGCTGAACCCAGACGGAGGTTTGGAGGACCAGAGTTTGATTAGCGTCCACAGCTCCCAGAACAAACCGGACTATCTGGGCAAACGGACTGGAGTTGGATTGAAGCAGACTGAACAGAACCTTTAGCATCAGATGTGAAGCCAAAAGTCCAAACACAGAACCCAAGTCTGTTGAGTGTAGCAGAAATCCTTTTGGGTCTCAGAGTTCTGCTGCTCCACTTTCTCTCCGCCTCTGAACCAGAACTTGGACAGAGTCCAGTTCCGTCTCGGTCCTGACCGGGGACTTGCTTCTCGCTTCGTTCGGAGCGCTAACTGGCCTCTCCGGGCCTCCGTAGGAACTCGTTGGGCTCGTCCAGCTGAGTGGAAATCTTGCGGCGGCAGGCTCAGGTGAATTCCTCTTAGTGTGTGTGGGAACCCTCCAAGTGGACTTAATGTGTTCTGTGGAGTTCTGGCTCCATCTGGGCTCCACAGAGACGCGCGGGCAGCAGCGCCCGCGGCGCAGCGCTCTCTCAAACAGACACTCTCCCTCTCCCTGACTCCTGCGTCTTTTCATCTCTTCCTTGCATGTTTTTTTCCCGCCCTGGCCGTTGCTCTCTCTCTCCAGCCGAGGCTCCGGGGCGAGCGCGGCAGCAGATGGACCAAAGCGAAGCGCCGGCTCATGAAAAACGGATGCTCACGGAGCTGCAGGCCACTCAGCTGTCGGTCGGCTGCCGCCGCCATCCGAGGTGATCCGGAGACGCTCCGGCCATAAATATTCCATAAAACAATGACGGCTGTCTTTCCCAGAACAAAGAAACTTGAAAAAGTTTGCTGCTGCTCGGAGCAGCAGAGGCAGGAATAACTCCTGAGGTTTTTATGCAGTTAAACATCGAAATGCTTTTAAAAAACTGTCCTAAAATCCCACCCGAGATCCAGAAAACATGTTGAATTTATCAGTCGGATCTCCTGAGAAATGTAGGAAACGATTCCTGACCAAAGCTGAGAAATATTCCACTTTAAACGAAAATAACAAAATTAAACCCCAAACTGTTCTGTTACACTCTGATGCTGTGCAGCAGCTAAGCTCTTATACTTTCGAACAATTAAGATGAGTAACCATGGCAACAAGTATGTTTCTTACAACCAGAAGCCCAAATAATACTATAACCTCAAATCCCAGAGGAAATGAAAGGATGAAGTTCAAACCATCCATCATTATCTCCTACTCCAGCATCTAACTGAACGACCAGATTAACGTTTAAACTCATTTGTGAAAATGGCTGCAAACAGATGCACAATTATACAAACGCCTTTTAAAAGCAGAAGTGGAGCCTCCTGCACAGCCAACAACAGAGTAGCTGATCAAATGTGCTGGAGCTCAGCTGGGGTTGCTAGGTGATGGATGGAGCTCTGCTAGCGTTGCTAGGTAACGGTTCAAAGCCTGCTGATTCCAAAGGTTTTTGAAACGGCTTTTTTTCCAGACACCAAGAAGCATGAAGCCAAAAACAGCTGGATAGTTTAAGCCTTTTGTCATTTTTAATTTAGATTTGTTTGATTGGCTCGTTAATAAACATTTCTGTAAATGCACCAGAATTTTTCATCTGACTTTCTAAAAACAAGGTCAAAATGACTCACTACACAGATTTTGCTAATATTACTTATAAAACAAGGAAACTACAACACAATTATCATAAAAATAATTAAAACTAAACTAATCCTTCATTTAAGTGGTGAGATTAGGAAAAGTAGTTATTATTCAGTCAGATCTTGGAAGCATTTAAGACCCAAATGAAAATATAAAAAATGTGCAAAAAGTAATTTTTGTATAAAATATCTTCTTTAAACAAAGTTATTGAAATCAAGGGATTTGTTTTGGGTAGTGTTTTATTCTCAGACCAGTCAGGGTCAAAACAAAAAATATTTAGTTTCTCTAAAATATTAAATTTTACTGTACCTACAATGTAATATCACAGGAAAACTAAAATATTCTTTAAATTAACAATCAGGTAAGTTTAGCTATAATCTGATTAAATTAGTGTTTTGTTCTCGGAGCAAAACACTTCAAGGACGATTCTCTGGTGTCGGAAACGTTTCTGAACGTAAAATGTTATTTTAGCTTACTTACACCACTATTACAAGATATTAACAGTAATAAATGATTTATTATAGTTAATAGCTCATGTTTTATGTAGATCTTAACTCAGGTTTGGTGCTGGAAAAGTTTGAAAACTAACCTTGAATTGTACAGTGGGATTTTTCCTCTAACAATAAAATAATAAA
>NW_006800392.1:183772-187588 GCF_000485575.1 Poecilia formosa | reverse complement strand
CCACCCCTCAGCATCGCCTCCATCCACCCCTCAGCATCGCCTCCATCTACCCCTCAGCATCGCCTCCACCCTCTCTGCTCCGCCTGAACTGCAGCAGTGAGCTTGTTACCCCAACTTGACGTTTTCTCCTCGGCGCCGTGAAATCGATTCACCTCCGTATCTGCGCGGGATCTGAGACTCGGAATCTCACGGTGGGAATAATCCCGTTAAACTCTTCCTCAGAGGTCCGGATTGGCCCGGTCACTGCTGGAGATAAATCCCCGGCTCCTGGCTGCTTCCCAAACCGCTTCCACACGCCGTCCCGAGCAGACCCGGTGCTCATCCATCCTGTCCTCCCAACCGCGCGGCAGACGCTAAATTACCTCTCGGTGTCGAGGTCGTGGAGAGAGATTGTTTAAAGACTTTGGAGGGAAAGAAACGTCGATAACATCTTTATTCGCTCCTGTTTTGTGCGGCTGAACAAAGAGCAGCACAGAGGATGTTCTGAAATCTGCCTGATCTGACAGGAAATTAATTACCGGCTCCATAATGAGATATTTCTGCTCCGTTATCTTTTAATCAGTTAATGAAATGATCATTTTACTCCTGGAAATTCTCTTTAATGGCAAAGAAAGTGTGAATTTAAAGAGAAGCTTTTATTTCTCTCTGAATAAACCAGTTTTAAAGCCACAGAAAGCAGAAGAAATGAAAAGACAAACTGCTTTGTAACAAACCAAATATGACTTATTAAGATATAACATAATGAAAACCTTTATTTCAGGTCTGAAAAGTGAAACTAATTACAAACTACATTTCCATTAACCTTGAAATTGTGCAAATTGGAATTACAAAACTAAATTTGTTTAAACATTAGAAGAATCATCAACAACAGGATGTTTCTGCTGCTGGAAACGACAAAGACGACTACAGGAAGTAGTTGGAGGATGATGACTCGGCATGTTTTTTAATGTCTTATCGCATGAACAAACTTATTCACGTGTGACTTTAACTTTATTTCTCTTTAAGAGACATTCAACACTGGTGGAATATTGACAAGGTTTTGTCACATTTGTAATGGAATCGCAGCTAGTTTGATGCATTTAAAGTGTTTATTTTGGTTGAAATATGAGATAAAACCAATAAAAATATATATTTTTAATAAATAAAAGTTGTATTGTGACTGCAGTCCAGAAAGAGAGCCACAGAAATGTCACTGATGGATGTTTATGTTCTGGTCCAAACCGTATTATACCCATTGTTATTATTACTATCATTTATGCTTCAACTCATAGTTTGGTGAAGACGCACTTTTTGTCTTTTGGACATTGAAAATCTAAAACTATCCCAGTTAGACAGCAGCTTACCTGCTGATTTAAGTAACGTTTAAACCAGAGTGATGAAAACTTCCTGACCATCGTTTATGTAAGATCTGAGCTCTGTGAAGATCCTGGATGGACGTTTCTGCTGCTTTTTCCTGCAGTGAAGAGCGAAACCGAGTCGGACTCATCAGGACATCCAGTGATTAAATGGATCTAATTACTGCTTTTAAAGGCGAAGCGGCAATCTCAGAGTCAGTTGCTCGTTATGTAACAGCCTCACACGGCGCTGATCGGGTTCGGCCCGCTGTCAGAACCAAACACAAGCGGCTAAACAAATGAAGGGGATGGATGTTCCAGAACAAGGCAGAAGGATGAGACGCTAAGCAGTTCGGATGGATTTCCAGAAGATACACTGTGAATAATACAGGCAGCAGTCCACCTGAGGAAACTCCAATCGATCGGAGTATTGATCAGTGGTCTGGGTGGATCCTTCTCTCTCTGCAGTAATGAGGCTTCATGGGGTTTAAAAACCAAAGCCTTGAACCATTTCAGTAGCACCTCATCAGCAGGGAGGCGGAGTAACCAGTGAACCATCAGAGACCAAACGGAGCGTTTTCACTGGTTTCAGTGGAAACATTCAGAATGTATCAGGTGTTAAGATGCTTTAACAGAGAAACTGACTCTTTATCACCTATAATCACTATTGTTCACAAGAAAACATGAAGGATCAGCAGCGGGGCTAGATTTGATCCAGCAGATCAGAAAAGTTCTGACTTATTCTGTTTCCTTGAACAGGTTAGAGTACGTATGTCCCATACGAAACATGTTCACTACTTTTTTGGACAATAATTCGTCGATAATGAGAGTTCTGCCTACTTTGAGTTGTTTTAGGTCTTATTCAAATAAGTGAGTGTAAACTCAGCGTTTACATCCTGGTGTGCGTTAAAATAGACCTGAAAATTGAGAAAATGGCAAAGTCCACATGCTAGGCTGGAACTTTTACTTCCTGTTTATGTAGCATCAACATGTGATGAAGTTAGCCCATGAGTAGCCTCGTCGATTCGCTCAAAACTTTCACTTTTTTGCATCATTTTAAATGAAAACGTAGCTGATACCAACCATAGGAATGTCTCTGACACGTTTCCTCTACAGGAGAAACACGGCCTAGCTTGGTGCTAGCAAGTGACTGTAAACTTCTTTATGTGCCTTCATTTTTGATTTCAAAAGTATTGGTCTCTTAAGATTAGCTTTCTGGCTAGTAGCCGAACTCCGGAGACTGGAAGCTCATACAAAAAGCTCCTGATTTAAATCCCACATTGCAGGAAAACGGATAAAAACGGCTAACTTCCATTAAACCTTTTAAACGTTGCTTTAATCTCTTAGCCGCTGCTCCACTGCTGTTGGATGGGATTTTAATGGACTATTTTTACCTGCTGATCTTTACTCCTCCTGCTTTGTGAACATCATTCGCTGACCCGACCCACCGGTGTGACATATTGATTTCAGAAAGTGGGCGGAGCTTGATGGTGAGCGAGTTGAGGTGTTCATGTGGCTAAACTGGCATCTGAATCACAACTCTGGAGGTTCACAGTTCAGTCGGAGACATCCAGATCTGTAGGCGGTGCGTGTGTGTGTGTGTATGTGTGTGGGCGTGCAGTCAGGTGTGTTTCAGTGTGTGCAGTGCGTTGGCTGCCTTGTTAAGTGGCTGGTTGCCAGTTTGTTGACTCAAATGCTCCCTGGCATCAACACCAAGGTCATCACACACTTCTCTCTCTCTCTCTCCGCCGTTTTCTGCAGCGTGCCCCCCTCTCTGCCTGTGCATATAAATACAGTACTCACACACACACACACACACACACACACACATTGAATGGAACTGAGTGAGTGTTCACCGGCCTCTCGCTGACTTTATGACCCAACATCTGTTGCCATGGTAACACCCATCCATCTCTGCATTTCTCCCTCGCTGGATTTCCTTTATTGGCAGATAAAACTAATCCTCATGTATGGAAACAATAGGAAGTCGCCTCTGTGCCTCTGTGGTTCGCTGTCTGGCCTCCTGAATTGTCTAAATTTGGAACACATTTTCTGTTTTATTCCTTTTTATTGAAGAGTTCATCTTTTCGTAGTTATTAATCTTTATTTTATGTTCGGTGCTGCGTTCAATGACATTTTGGATTAACAGTTGAACAGAAGCTACGTCTCGCCTAGCTTATTGCACGTAGTTGCATGTAGCATGTTAAAGTTGGTGTCCATTAGATTAGCATCCGTGCTAGTTCTAATGTTAACATGGTAGCTAGCTAATCACTGAAGTTCCCCAAGCAAAATACTTCCTACTGTGTTAAATAGTAGCGTCTGGTTCAGTTAAAGTATAGTGAAGAAGGTTTACACTGGCCTGTAATGGACTGGCAACCTGACCAGGCGACCTGACCAGGTGACCTGACCAGGCGACCTGACCAGGCGACCTGACCAGGCGATCTGACCAGGCGACCTGACCAGGTGATCTGACCAGGTGACC
>NW_006800392.1:163207-183762 GCF_000485575.1 Poecilia formosa | reverse complement strand
CTAGTTCTAATGTTAACATGGTAGCTAGCTAATCACTGAAGTTCCCCAAGCAAAATACTTCCTACTGTGTCAACTAGTAGAGTCTGGTACAGTTAAAGTATAGTGAAGAAGGTTTACACTGGCCTGTAATGGACTGGCAACCTGACCAAGCGACCCGACCAGGCGACCCGACCAGGCGACCCGACCAGGCGACCCGGCCAGGTGACCCCGCCTCTCGGCCGAAACATTCTCTGGAGAGGCACCAGCACCTCCTGGCCCCACTAGGGACAAGAGTGTAAGAAAATGGATGGATAGATGGATAGCATGCTAACGCTAGCTCGCGTTAATTTTTTTCAGCTTATTCCAGATATACCAAAGCACATTCATTCTTTAGGCTGTTTAATTATTTAAAAAATGCATTAAAATGCTTCAGTTGGACCTTTTTGCACTGGGAACCTAGATTGTAAAATATGCAGACAATTTGTTGGTGTAAGCTAACGTTCTAGCGCCGTCTATAATGCTATGCTAACATTACTGTCCTTGCCAATGCTAACATAGAGGACCTCAATATGTAAATATCAGAATTAAGCTCTAAAATAGTTACTTTGTAGCTTATGGTGGGTGTTTTCTATATTTCCCTTTGCTGGCTGGTGTAATACGTTTCCGTCAGCCGTGTAGAAATGTGTGAGGTCACAGTACAAAGGAAAAGTGGCCTCGGTTTTACCGAAGGAAAATGATTGTTATTCAGAAGCTTTTTCTCTGTGATAAAAGCAGAAACATGTTGTCCATCATTGTGGGTTTGTGTTCCTGTTCCATTATGCAACTGGAACCTGGGAACAGCATAATCATGAAGAGCCACAACACTCAGGATGCAGATCCAACCTCTTCACCGACTGTGAATAAGTGAACATTTCAAACCCATTTCACATGGAGAATCATAATGACTGCTGACGGATCCGAACAGCAAGGCGTGGCGAAGACGTTTCCCCAGGTTACCAGATTAGCAAGCAGCTCAACACTCTGATGATGATCATGATGGGGGTCAATTATGCGTCTCCTTGGAGCCTCAGCAGCTGATGTTCCCAGACTCTGAGCTCGACCCGGTGCCTGCCGCTTCATTAGTCACTTCCTCTGAGGACAAACAAACAAATTAGAACCGCGACTCTGATCGAACGAGGAGCGCAGGGCGAAACGCTGAATTCACCAGGTTCACCGTCATTTAGCCACGTTTCTCTGCAAAACTAGATTTATTAAAGATCAGCTAGAAATATTCTGCATTTAATCGATACTTTAAGTGTCAGATTAGAAATTGAAGTCGCTGGTTTTTTTCTGATCATTTGTGCAAATTTAAACAAATTTTTAGTTTGTGCAAAACTGTTTAGCTGCATTTTTGTTTCTTTATAAACACACAACTTTATTTATGGAAAAGTTTCCTGTTCCAGGTCGTTTTTTAGTTTATCTGAAATATTTGGGGAAATGCAGCTTTGGAAGCTAAAATCCTTCAGAGAAATGCTAGCTGACGCTCTACTGGCTGCAAACCAGCCAATCCAGGAGCTCCATTCGTTTTCCTTGTCACTGATTGGCTGAACCGCCAAGAGCAGGAAGACTGTAAATGAACTGTTGAAATAAGAAGGTATATATGGTAGAGGATTACATTCACTAAAATAAAAACATTATTTTGACTTTAATTGCAGAAGTCTAACTTTTTTGACTTTTTTTTGAGTCAAAATTTGACTCCAAAATTCACCAGCTGTCCAGATTTTATTCCATTTTCCATCAACATGTCTGAACTTATGGAGAAACAAATGAGCAGCGATCCGGAGGGAATCATGTGAAAGTTTTCCTTTAATGTCTTGGTTAGTTTTTCTGCAGAAGAAGCTCAGCGTGGATTTATTTTGTTACTGTAAGTTTTGCCTTTCGGCCTGCGTGTGTGTAAATCTGATCCCAAAACAGTTTTCCTCCAGGGACAAACTCGTCTTTCTGTCTCTGAAGGAAGACGCAGCTGAGCGCGTTTTTAATCAAAAGGAGCTTTTATCTGGAGACGGAAATGTATTTAATTTAGAGTAAGAACGCAGCGCGTCTCCACGGGCTGCACAGAGAAATAAACGGTTCGTTTCATTAGCAGCTTTTAAACTTAAAGCTCAGATTAACGGCAGGGTGAAAAACAATGAAAATAATGAGGCATTGTCCCTTTAATGAGTACTGAAATAAATAAGTACACCTTTAAAGAGCCAGGAGGATTTAAATTGGTGATAAAAACAGAAATATTCCAGATCAGTTTCAGCTGCAGGTTTGGAGAGCTTGTGTTTTATTTTTTATAAATTTATTTGAACACTTTGTGAACTGAAACATTTCACTGTGACAAACGAAGAATAAATCTGCAAGGGAGTAAATACTTTAGTTTAAGCACCAATATCTTACATTTTCAACATTTTTCTGATTTTGACAAGTTTTTTTCGCAGTTATTTTACTGTTACAGGTTTAAACTCCGTTATCTGCGTTTTTCCTCTGGTTCTCCTTTGTAGTTCTGGTTCTGTCGGGCTCGGAGTTGGATCTGTGATCTGGGAACAAAGGCGTTTCTGTTCCATCAGAAGCGGTTCTGATGAGAGCGGAGCGGGTCAGTCCGTCTCCAGGCGCTCTGACCTCGGTTGCTGTGTTCAGACGTGTTGCTAGGGACAGAACCGGTCGGGTCCGGCCGGCGCCGACATCCTCATTATGAGCAGGGTTACCTCTCTAAGTGGATCAGAATCTCTCTGATTCTTTCTAACTGGTGACATAATGTGACTATCGGGCCGAATGCGGGTCAGAACGTCAGCTGAAGCGATGATGTCACCAGAACCTGCAGTAGAACCCGGGAGGTTCGGACAGGGATCCCTTGAAGCTGCCTAACTAATCTCCGTTAGCTTCACTGCGTCTCGGCAGCCATTTTGTTTGACTCATTTCTGAGGCCAGAAAACAGAGACGTTGGTTCTGTCTGCTGCTGGACCTGGCACTCAGATCCAAAACTGAAACACATCCCTCCATTCCTGGATCAAGAAATCCTTTAAAGCTGAAATATTCAACTTTTATTAAGAATATCTTAAATATTTATTAAAAAGTTCTTAGTTTGAGACAGAAAATCTGTGAAAAACTCAACCTCCTCCTCCAGTTTCTCTCTGAGCTGCTGAGAAATGAACCAAAAACAACCAATCAGGAGGCGGGGCTTAGTGCTGTCCATCATCTTTGTGTATGCGCTGATAAATATGCAATTAGTGGAGAAACGGGGAAACTGTTTCTCCGAAATAAGTGGCTGTGCTAACTAGCATTAGCATTCACGACGGACTCAGCACAGAACACAGTGATTGACAGCGCTAAGCCCCGCCTCCTGGCTCTGACTGGTTGTTTATAGTTAGCACTGAGTGAAAGCAGGGAGCTAAATTTTAACTTGTGTAACTCAGAAATTTCCAAATTTTTTATTTTTTTACATTTTTTTAAAGAAAATTTCTTAGTATTTTGTAGCAATATTTTGACTTTTCAAATTCTGAAATTTCCATATTTTTCTAGAACATTTCAGAGATTTTCTGTTGGATATTCCCTCCTTTTTGATGCGATAGAAATGAGATGCGTCTCACCGTTTTGCATATTTTCCTCTGGAGTTTTGCTTCTGTGAATGCCGACGGTCGGTTCAGGGTTCCTGACTTACATCAGCAGGACAGAGTGAGAGCTGAACTGGTTGAGTCTTTTCTGTGAAGCCGATAGAGAAATGTTAAAGGGCAGCGTTCAGGATAATTCACCTGTCTGTCCCTCACAGAAACCATCAGTATGCAGCTGCAGCCTCAGTAACTCTGCATTCTCTCCTGCGACACATCCGGGGTCAGAACCGGCGCGGGCCGGGAACGTGCTCTGTCTGCCGCCGCGCGGAGTTTACGGCGGGGCTGATGTCGGGGCGGCGGAGCGCGAGCAGCTGGCGGGGCGGCCAAACAGATGGCGGAGCGGACGAGTGGTCCTGCAGACAAAATGTGAGGAGAAATGAGGCGAGAAGGCAGAAGGGAAGGATGGAGAAACGGTAAAACAGATGGAAGACGCAACAAACGCAGACGAGGAGTTGGTTTAGGTTCATATCAATTTAGAAAAGTTTATGTAACCTTTCAGACGAAATAACCGTGTCGTTTAATACAGAATAACTTCTGCTACAAACCTCAGTTCGGTTTGGTTGAATCGTGCTCAGTGCAGTTTGAATGCAAAAGCAGGAAGTGGACTACATGCAAATAAAGGTGCTAGCCTAGTGCTAGCAGGGAAAACGGCAAAAGAGAAATCCTCCAACAGCTAAAATCTCCATTTTTGTTTTGATTTTATGAAGAAAGAAGTTGCTCTCAGTGTCTGCAGAGGTTTTTTGTCATTTCTTTCAGTGGTTGTTGGTGCAGCGCCCCCACAGGCCAGGAGGGGAACAGGTTGCTCAAACGTTTGTGACTGGTTTGAGAAAAAGGACAGCAGCTGGAAAAGGGACCAATGTTGTAGTTTTGGTCAGATTTTACCATTAGCCATAGGCTAACATGTTTGTTTTGGTTGTTTTTACCCAGAATGCCCCGTGCTGTAGTCCACTTCTGGCTTTTGGAGAGTTGATTAGCATTCACACCTCATCAAACGAACCGGACTTTCTAGACAAACGGACTGGAGTTGGATTCTCCAGAGAATCTCTGAGGTTGAATAAAAATGCATCAGTTTGTCTTCAGACTCACTAAACCCTCAGGTTTCCTCTGACTCTCCTTGTCCGTCCTCCAGCCACTAAGGAGCCATGAAGAAGAGCAAAGTGGTCATAATGTTATGCCGTGTTGGTGCCAGTCTTGATAGACGATGTTCGTCTCTCCGATTCGTCTCTTTCTATAATAACTTGTCACTTTGAGGCACAGCGAGTCGTTGCCTCGACTGTCTCTGACATCAGCGTCATGGCGACCGGCGCTACCTGAATGCAGCAACCTGTCCGCGGCGTCGGGCCACTCTGAAGAGAATAATGGAACAGTTATTGTTCTCTCGTGTCGGAGCGGTGAGTTGTGTGACAGCTGTCCACAGGAGATAATGAGCGTGGAGCAACGGCGGCGTCACAGCTGAGTAATCCACTCGGCGCCCACAGACGGCATTAAAGATAATAGCTGGTAGAAACTGCTGCTCTGAGAGTCCCAGCCTCCAAGTCGCTGTCATTTTATTATTCAGGTGGCATTTAATGAGACCATTAGAGGGGAAAAAAGGGTTAACCTGCACAATAATTGAGCTTCGTTCAGTGTTGGTTCATATTTTCAAACTGAACATGAAGGAGAAACCCCGAGTGGAAATAAAATCCATTAAATGTTTTTTAATTATATCTGGTTGACATTGAAGGGGCTTTCTGAATGTGCAACGTGGATTGGACACTCTGGGTGGTTTCTAAAGGCACATTGAGACGTGAGTTAGTGATTGATCCCACATAGTTTACTATTCTCACTGTGAGCTTTAAAACAGACGTAAACGCTTCAGAAATGGAGGACGAAGGCTCCAAAAACCACCAAATATGGACATTTAAAGGACGACTTTCAGCCTTACTGATTTCTCCTATTTCTGAATTTATTTTTCCCTTTGCATAGTTCGATATCCTCAGTTTGATTGGGGACTAAAATTACAGCGTCTCCAGCTGCAGCGGTTCTCGTTCTCTGCTCTGAGTGAAACCAACTGAACTTTTGAAAAACCTGTTCCCCTGAACAGGTCTTTCCATGAACCATTTCTCCTGCTAGCGCTAGGCTAACACGTTTGTTCTCATTGTATTTACCCAGAATGCCCTGTGCTGCAGTCTACTCTTTGTTTGGAGCGGTCTCTATTCTGCCTGACGTTCACATAGCAAAGAATGACAATAAATTATTCTGCAGGTTTTAGTCAAACAGCCTGAGTGAAGCTGGCTAACAGCTGTTAGCTGGTAAGCTAACACTTCACCGCTTGTTTCTGCTAGCTAGTTTGCCTGTGTAGCATGGCTCTTCAAGTTGAAACCTGACGACACAGGAGTCAGAGGAAGAGTTGAAGAGTCGATTTCAGCATTTTATTATTTTAAAAAATCGTCTTTTAGTGGATGGTTTACGTATCTCTATGCTAGCAACAGGTTTTATCATCGCATAACATTTCCAGATACGGTAAGGATGACCATTTTCACATTCCTGATTTACATGTGATTGTTTCTAACCTACTTAGCCTCTTTTTCTTGTCATTTATCTGTTTTTGTGGCGACAAAATGGCTTGTAGAAAATCTTCACCAGCAGAAAAAACTTTTTCATCTATTAAATAATCTCTCTCAATTTCAGTTGAGCAAATTTTCCTCTTGTTTACTATGTATTTTGTCCCTGATTTAGATAAGGCAGAAATACAAAATGCATCCACCAATTCAGGAAACGCTTTGATCGTCTGTCTCTAAAATGGGCAGATAACACGGCTGAACATCTGAAGGTATAAAAGCCTCTGTGATCCGTCTCATCGGGTTGTTATGCTGCCACCAGTTCAGCTCTTTAACCGGGAATGTGGATTTCACAACAATGCAGGCATCCAGGTGAAGCTGACAGCATAACTGACGGCAACAAAGAGGCAGCAAATGAAGAAAATAAGTTCCTGAGGTTTAAGAAAACAGTAAAGCAAAAGGACAAAATGTTTCTCATGGGATTTTAAAAGTATAATCAGGACTGAATTGGTCATGAATGATGACGGCTTCAAACCTGCAAAATAAAACAAATTGGAAAACATGTTTTTTTATTGGTAGAAACAAGTATTTTATTTTTCTAACTGAAAACATTTGGGTTTGTAATGAAAAGTTGTAGATATTTCATGATTACATTTAAAGATTTCTGAATGAAAATAGGAAACAGGATTTGTTTAGATCATTTGATTTTCCTTTCAGTGTGCGCTAGTCATGGCTCATTTAGCTTTTTGCACAGGTGTAAGCTATGTTGGCAGTGAGCATGGATTTTAGCTCTGTTAGCTGAACATGCTAGCATTCCCTGGTAGCCTCTTTGTTAGCTCCTCCTGCTAATCTTGTTCTGTTCGCTGCCCTGGCAGCTTTTCTTCTGTTTGCTGTGCCTGATTTGTTCTGCTAGTGGTGACTGCTAGCTCTTGTTCTGCTAGCTCTTGTTCTGCCAGCTCTTGTTCTGCCAGCTCTTGTTCTGCCAGCTCTTGTTCTGCTAACTCTTGTTCTGCCAGCTCTTGTTCTGCTAGCTCTTGTTCTGCTAGCTCTTGTTCTGCTAGCTCTTGTTCTGCTAACTCTTGTTCTGCTAGCTCTTGTTCTGCTAACTCTTGTTCTGCTAACTCTTGTTCTGCCAGCTCTTGTTCTGTTAGCTCTTGTTCTGTTAGCTTTTGTTCTGCTAGCTTTTGTTCTGTTAGCTCTTGTTCTGCTAGCTCTTGTTCTGCTAGCTCTTGTTCTGCTAGCTCTTGTTCTGCTAGCGCTTGTTCTGTTAGCTCTTGTTCTGTTAGCTTTTGTTCTGCTAGCGCTTGTTCTGTTAGCTTTTGTTCTGTTAGCTCTTGTTCTGTTAGCTCTTGTTCTGTTAGCTCTTGTTCTGCTAGCTCTTGTTCTGCTAGCTTCACTCGACAGTCTTTGCTCTGTTAGCGATGCCTGCTAGCCCTCGAGCCTTTATTCTTCATGTGTAACAGTAATACTACGTATCTCCATGTTTGTGGCATAATTGGAAACACAACATGAAGAATTTCAGATTTTTAGACATATTTAAACCTTAAAAGCTTTTATGACCTGACATCTTAAACAAATCGCTTCACTTGTTTGATAACCATGAACTAACAAGTGAAGCCTGTTAGCGCAACATGTAATCTGGTTAATATTAGTCATTCTAAAACTGAACTTATTCCACCTCATCTGAAGCTAAACTTCCTCCTGGATTGTTTATTTAGGGCCGTCCTCGGGGCACGGTTTACGTTTTAACCTCCCACAACACTCGTGTCAACAGCGTGATGTTTATTCTGCACAAGACTTTCTTATTATAGGATGTAATGAGCACTCCAGCCTCCGGCAGCGCTTGCTGCAGCTGTTTATTTGCAGAGGGTTTGTCTGTAGCTGCAGGTTAAGCTTTGGCTGTGACAGCGTTTTAACATTCAGGCTCTCTCCTCTGGTTTCCTCCTCCGTTCGATGTGAAGCAGCTCTTATCTGAATGAGCAAAAGATAATTGGGGGACAAGTGGAGCTCGACCGTAGAGAGGAAGAAAGGAGAGAAAATGAGCACAAGGAGTGAGACAAAGATGTGAAATGGGAGCTTTTTCTGGATGTGTTGCTTCATCTGTAACGTTTGTAGAGGAAGCCAGTCAGAGGCAGACCCCTGGGTGTTACCCCAATACGAGACGGAGGGCAGCAACATGACAGCGTGCTTAGAAGAAAACATATTAATGAAACCTTTAACAGACTCCTGCAGTAGATGACGTTAAAAGGTGCAGGGTCCTCCGTGGAAATTCACCGGACCGAATCCTGTCGCCAACATTTACGTTCAGAGAAAGCTGGAGTTACTCATCAGACGGAGATTTCATGATGGTTTAAATGGAGTCGCAGCAAACTGGGGAAAAACAGCTTCATGTGGTTGTGCCACCCTCTGCGGCAACAAATGCCTCCAAGCGTTTCTGGCAGCTGGTAATTAGTCTTCAACATCACTGTGGAGCATTTCTGACCCTCCGTGCTTCGCAGAAACGTTTCAAATCAGCCACAGTGAAGGGATCCAGCAGGGTGCTCTGACCATTAGGCTTACTGGGTTATTCCCAGAGGGCCGACCAACATTTACAGCCCGAAAGGGGCTGTCATAATTTAACCAAAAAATAATTTCTGTCGACTGTGACGGCCCATTAGTTGATTTTCCTTCCCCTCCTTTTGCTGCAAAGTTTTCAGACTTTTCATGTTGGCTGGCTGGTGTTGGAGGGAACTGGGTGTGAAGCAATGGGAGGCAGAAAAGCTACGAGAAAAAAGACGGCAAGTAGCAGAAGCAAAATGAGCCAAAGTAACCAAAGCTTTCCACCAAAACGTGCCAGAAAAATAAAGTTTCTGCCAAGACACAGAAATGACGACAAACTGAAAATGTAAAAAAACATTTGAACAGAATGAATACAACTTAAAATGATTTTAAAAAATGATTGGACATGCATCTTCACTAAATAATATCTGAGGAAATCGTAGCCAACATGCTGAACACAGGAATATTATACAAATAATGATGGTTCAGTGCAGGGACAATTTATGGCTCTAGAAAAGTTCAGTTCAGGATGAACAGCAGAAACCATCACACTACCATCAGCCTTTTCTTTGCTGAATGTTCATCTTCATGCCACAGGATATTTTTGAAAACTCAACATTATTTTGCTAACTGTAAGTCGGACCTTGGTTCTGCTTTTTGATGCCACTCCTCATTTTTCTCCGTTTGTTCGTTTTGAATCATGAACCTTCACTAAAGCCGAGACCTGCAGAGCTCCTGGACGAGCCGCTGGTCGACTCTTGGAGTAATTTTGGTGGATCTGCGTTCTTGGGAAGGTTTCCCTCTGTGGATAATCGTTACTGGTTCCCCAAAGCCACTCCATACTGGGAGAAGTCTGACAGAGCTCAGATCTCTAAGTGGGTTCATTATCTGCTGCTTTTTTATCTTTTTGTCTACTTCCTGTTGTCAGACTGGTTCTGTTTAAGGTTTTCTTTAATCTGCTGGTCTGACAGAAAAGTTGTGTTGAGTGAAATTTGACTCTGCTACCAAATAAATGTGCTTCATTGTAGTTAGTTGGTGTGAAGAGTTTTTCAACCTTAATATCTTTATTATCTTAAAAACGGTTTGATATTAGAAGCATTTATGTTTGAAGCATAAAGCAGAAGAAATCAGTCTGGGTTGGAGTTTTCTCTAATGGGTCTGAAAGCTGCTCTGGTCTCTGATTGGTTGCTTCTGCTCACAGATACACAAAATGTCTTTTATCCAACAAGCCATCGATAGTCAAAGGGATAAATGTGACTGTGAAAATGTTTCCAGTTGATAAAATCCTCTGGTTTGGTTCAGCCTGACATCTTCCTGTTCACAAACCCAGAGCATGACGGCCGTGGTGGGAGGATGAACGTCCTTCCAGCCCCAAGTTTCCAGTTTCTGTTTCGGTGCTTGAGCCAAACTTGATCCGCCCACATGGAGTGGGAAAAGCTTCTTACTCAACGAAAACAACAATTCACTTTAGGATTTGTTGTAGGATTAATGTCTAAGCTCCGTTTTGTTTAGTGTTTTTTTCAGACACAAACACCCTGATATATAAAAACTGCTTGCCCCCAAACACACACCTGCTGTTTTTTGTCACATTTAGATGCTTTAAACCATCAGACATTTAAAAAATAACCAAGTAAAACATGAGGATCTGACGGAACGAGACCTGATTGATGATTGGACTGAAAAAACGTCTTTAACTCTTTTAGTTTCTCGTTTTTCACTGAAAGTTTGGTCATTTAAGGACATCACTGTAAATAAGATTCTAGTCTTCAAGGTTTTCTTGTGATTAAATGTGCATAAATAAAGAATAACAACAGTTTGAGGCTTTTAATCATTTATTTAAGCTAATATTTTTCCAAGGTGGAAGGATTATACAACATAAAAACAGGTTTTTGAACCTCCAGTAGATCATCTCTAATCTTTGTGTGACCAACAACTGGAGGAACTGAGATCGTTTCCAATCGGCTGCAGATTCAGACGTTCCTGCTGGTAGTTTGGGTGACATGAAAACTACCAAACTACCATCTGCTTCACCGATTATGTTAATCTTCTGGATCGACTTTCAAAAAACTCCAGCTTAAACCCTTTTGAAAAGGTTTGGACTATCCCAGTTCAAAGGTCTCCACCAATTCTGCCAAGAGAAATGGCAGCAGACCAGAAGATAAATGCAAACTTTAACTTTCTTGTTTGTTCTTAAACTGTCATCCTGAAAGCGAAATCAGAATTGGTCAAAAATGGTATTGGCAGGTCGGAGCTTAAAACCCCCCAAAATAAGACACCAAATTCACACTGGCGCCTCTTCATGTTGGTTTGATTTTACAAAATACCACAGAAACGATTAAATACCATTTTATTATCAAGCACAGAGTGATTCAATCCCTCAGTCGTTGGAAGTTCATCTACGTTTTGGTAGAGAAACGATGTTGTCTTGTTGCTCAAACGTCTCAAAGCAGCTCTTGGTTGTTTGTTGCTTAACCGTCCAGCTCTGGGAACAGAATTGGTAATTAATCTTTAAAAGACCAAATTAACGGCGTTCCTGAGCAGGTTGGATGGAAACGTCTCACCAGAGCTGTAGATGTTTCAAAAGCGTTTAGTTATTTCTGCTTTTGAAGGGATTCCTCGGAGACGGACCGGATCCGGGTGAAACACCTGAGCAGCCGCACAGGAAAACCACGGCGTGAGGAGTGAATCTCATTATTTCACACGTCTGCGTGTCGAGGGGCGCGGGGACCTCCTGAAGCTTCGCTCCGCACTGGAAAGTGAAGCGATTCATTTCCTTTTAATTTGAATGTCTGCAGAGTATAATGTCTCATTTGCATGTTTCACCTAAAAGCCAACAACTGATTTGCATTCCCCTGAAGTTACAGCAATCAAATCTCCGTTCCCCCTCCGCCGGCCAATCAGTTCTGCTGTCTGAGCCTCAGTCATGTGGGTAATAAGCTGTCAGCCAATCGCGTTCGAGGCTTGGAAGTTTGGGTTTGTAGTAACGTGTTTATCATATTTGGCTTTGCATTAGCTGCCGTGTCTGGAGCGTCACGCTCCGACTCTTCCAGGTTGTCTGGGTTGTTCCTAAAGCCGCTGTTGGTTTGAGTCCCTGTAAACTGTGAGCATTTAATGCTTCACACAGTGTTTAGCTATTATTACTAGTCATTTAGCAGCAGCTTTGTTTACAGATTTCAGGGTTTTTATCTGCTCAGGTTGAACATTTGCCGACTTGCAAAGAAAAGAAAAAACTAAATTTTTTATGGTATTTTCGACTTATGATAAAACTAAGAAAGAAATATCTTGTCCTTCACGACCAGGTTGATTGTTTTGGCCGCAGCATCAATTGTTGCTGCTATCCTGCAACTTTTTGATGCCAAAATCTGAAACATTCAGGAAAAACTTGGCAAAGTTTCATTTCTTTCCTCCTTCCTCAACATTTTGGTTCCTGTTTCATTCCAGCGTCTGTATGAGTGACTTCAGGGCGTCACTCATGCAGACGCCCTGAAGTTTGTTGCACCCAGAGAAAACTCCGCCTTCATTTGAATTTAAGAACATGAAGTAAAAAACTGAAAAATAAAAATGGAGAGCCAGACGGCTCAGTGGTGAAACAGATGCTCTCTATGCAGATGATTCAGTCCTTAACTCAACTGGATAAAATCCAGTAGAGCCACAAAACGGTTACAAAATTACTGAAATGCCAAATGTAGCTTTATAGAGTAAATAAATAAAACTGTGATTGTCATAGGAACATTTATTAATTTGGATTATTTAGCAGTTATTTTCAGTATTGAATGAAACTTCTCTCCATACTTTATATAATTTATTGTTGAAATATTTGCACAACTCTCTACCAATACTACGTCTTTTCTCTTATCCAAGTCATTTCTGCTGTGTCTTCAGTGCCATGTTGTTTGTCATTCAGGTGCAGCAGCTTCTGTTTTATACATGCTGTATAGCTTTTAGTTTTTATTCTTTATATTAATTGCTTTTTCATTGTGATTGTTCACAATGTGCAATTTTCTTCTTTGTTGTTGAGACATAAATTTCCTCATGGCGACATTAATAGTCTGTTTAGCTTCCTACCTAGATGGATCCTCTGGATCCTCTTTTTGCTCCACCCATCTTTGATTTTCTGAATACATTCAGATGTTGGGTTTGTCATTTTCCTGCTGCTTTCACAGATTCTTATATTCTAAGGTTATTTCACATGTTTCCCTGAGGTGCCAATAAATCTGTTTCCTGTGATCTTTATGGTCAGATTTACATACATTTAATGATCCTTCAGGACGGATTTGTCCACCTCCCATCCAGTAACTCACCAACACTGAACGCCCATATATCTGCTAAAAGTCAGCGCAGTAAATCTGTATTGTCATCATGAAGCGGTGGCATTTGTCTGCAGGTGATAACACCTGATCAGTTTATCAGATAAATCTTGCTTAAAGGTTGAGAAGAGGCTTATCTGTGAGATTAACACTTTCCTTTGGCCTTCATCCAGCAGGAACAGCATCAGCTCTGCTGGAGATTATAGAGTCAGTCCTGAGAGGCGGTTAAACTTCCTCCTGGATGTCTGCACAGGATTATAAATCTGTGGACGGCTCAGATTAAATCTGCAGTGCAGTCACGTCTCAGACTCCAGAGCTTTTTATAAGCGAGTTCTTACAGCTATTAACAATAGTTGGAAGTGAAACACCTGCAGTCTGGGTTTCCTCGCCTGCAGTTCGTCTTCTATACGTCTGGATGAAGCTGGGATTACAGAGGAAGCATCTCTGGGACTGCAGCAGATCCAAAGCTGCAGCTTTTACTGTGAATACCTGCTGCTTTCGTTTTGCTCACTAGTTACTCAAAGTTTGTGGCTAATATTTAGCTTCATTTCCGGTGAAAATGTGCTCAGAACTTTAATATTCTGCTTGTAACAGTGTTTACGTTGATTGTTCAAATTGATAAGTAAATTCTCTCACACCAATTTTGTAAAAACTGTTTTTTGATCAAATGTTTTGTGCTAGGTTGAGGTTTTAGACTCCATTTTCTCTATTACCCCTAAATAAAATGCTGTGAAACATCTGTTGGTGAACATTTAACTCGACTAAATGCAGAAATATCAAAAACACAGCCAGCATGGCTAACAGCTAGCATCAAATGGCAAACAAAACTCTGTAAGTTACAGATATAAATGGTCACTTATTACTGTGAAATATCTTTTGTTGAACATCTAACTTTAATGTCTGAATGTATAAAATGGATAAAACCACACGGCTAGCTTGGCTAACACTAGCTAGCATAAATAGCAAAGTTTCACGACTTGCATGTCTGAAAGCTCAGAACAAAACAAACTAAACTCACTGTTATTACAGTGAAATTCATCATCTCCATTTCTGGTCAGGTTTCCATCGTTCCTGAGTCCAGCGCCCCCCACAGGCAGCTGGGGAAATGACATCAGCAGAAGCAGTTTTTTTTTTCTAATTATTCCATGAGATTAGAGCTAGAAATCATTAAAACCTTGCTTATTTTTTTCTGTTGTTTTGGAAGTGATACTAAAGTTTGTTCTGTATTTTTTTGTGTGTGAATAATTAACACTTTCTTCCATTCTAGTTTAAATTTCTCTTGGTGTAATTGTTTTTAATAACATTTCCTATTTTAATCTCACAGCTCTCAATCATTTTATCATGACAAAAAAAAAAAATCCTCCTCTTCCTCTGAAACCCAGATGAGTTTCTGTTAGTGAGAAAGCCAATTTTCACCTTTGCACCTCCTTCCTTTTGTCTCCTCTTCCTCTTTAATCAAACTTCTTCCCTGAAGGAAACACTTTCTGCTGCGTTGGTGTCAGCTTGTCACTTTGAACAACCTTTCCACTGAAAACAGACACATTATTGTAAAAGTTCTTCATAAATTGGCATTTTGAGGAAGTTTTCAATGACTAAATGGTTTTTCCTTCTGTTCCAACCAGGAAACCCAGATTTAATCTAATTATGGAGTTTTCTGCGAAAACACAAACTAGTTATAAAAGAAAAAAATCTGAAAGTAGAACAACACTATTTTATCATTTCATTTATAAATCCCACTTTTTAAATTAATATTAATAAATTATCGACTTTAAACAAGCTCATATGATTTGTTTTTAGTTTACTAAATATTTTCACTTGAAACTAAACCAAAAATACTTGGTGAACGTTTGTATTTTTGCAGTGATTAAGTTTAATTTTAATTTAAAACTGTTTAAATAATTTGTATTGTAAAGAAATTAAACAAACCAGAAGAAACTAGAAGTTTACTTGCACCGAATCCTTTTTTTAACTGAAATAGTTTTATATTAGTTTATCAGTTGAATGCATTTGATGTCACTATTTAATAATTAATAATTATCTCAGCCGTCTCAGAGAAACCTCCATTTCTTCTCCTCATGCAGTTTTTTGCAGAGTTGTGTGAAAACGTGGTAGGTCCTCGTTGTGATGAAGAGTGTTGTGTGTCCGGCCGTTACGACGACTCGTGTTTAATCCGAAGCCAGGATGGGACCGGTGCCGACGTCAGCGGCCCAACAGGAAGCTGTAACGGCGTCTCTGTGTTGTTGCAGACCTGCTGGCGGTGCCCAAACATCCCTACGCCGCCATGGAGAACTGGGGCCTCAGCGTCTTCGTGGAGCAGAAGATCCTGCTGGACGCCGACGTGTCGTCATCGTCCTACCAGATGGAGCTCACCATGGTGGTCGTCCATGAGATCTGCCACCAGGTAGGCCTGCTGCTGCCCTGAAGGCTGGTTGGGTTCAATTGATGCTGGGACTGGGCCCAGCGGCCATCTTGGAACCTTCCAAATCGTTCTCAGGGAAATAATACAAGGAGAAAGTGCCAAAAGATTTTTATCATGTAACTTTTGTCATTTTAGCCCAACCACTTAAAAGACACACTGCCGGTTTTTGGGAATACGCTGATGTTTTGGTGTCTGGAAAATAGAATAAAAATAGAAAAAAATAATGGCTTAGAAAAATAGTAAATGTTTAAAAATGACCTAAATATAAAATAAAATACTAACAAGCATGTGCATCAAAATATGTTCATCTATAAATAAATCTATAAATGAGTCCAGATAAAACGTAGGTTTACTCAGAGTTGAGGCGTTTCAAAAACCTCTAGAATATAACGAGTTACCAGGCGCTGCTCTGTTACCTAGCAACCCCAGTGGAGTTCTGCTCGTTACCTAGCAACCCCAGTGGAATTCTGCCCCTTACCTAGCAACCCCAGTGGAGTTCCAGCAGGTTTGGTCATCTGGTTTTACTGCTCTACTGAGCAGATTAAAAAGTTGCTACCTAAAAATGATGATGTGCAAAAAGTGTAACGATCATGTTTTGAATAGGCCATAAAAAATTCCAACCTGGTCACGGAAGCATAACGGGTTACCTTTACATAAAATTGAATTAAAGGGAAAAGAAATGAGAAAAAAAGAGGAATAGTGAAGATTAGCAGGGATAACTGGGATGAAATAAGAGCATAATGACAGATTAGGGAACATAGGAAGCAATGAGACGATTAAATGAGATGAAAAGAGGTTTTAATGTGGAATGAAATGAGATCAAACGGGGCCATAATTAGCAAGACGTCCACTCTGCCTTAAAAAGTCTTAAATTTTGTGTATCTAAAATTAAGGCCTTAAAGAGTCTTAAATTCATCAGGGGTGAAACATCCCAACTCCTAATGGAAGGTGAGATTTCAGACAAACTGTTTATTTTCTTAAATATTTCACTACATAATTCTTCTACCAACATTATACAGGATTAATGACTGTTGTGGTTCTGCATATTCATTTTTAGACTATAAATATCCTGTTGCAGTAAATTAAATCTCTTCAGCCTTTTCCTGGCGGTCTGCTGAAGCTGAGGCCTGCAGGCCGTCCGGCAGCTTTTCTCCTCTCTGACTAATAACGGCGAAGCTTCACTTCCTGGAGCTCCGAAGATGCTGGTGTTGAAAGGATCCTCAGAGCTTCCAGGTTTTAAAATCAGCCGACTAAAAACAGGATCAGCGCGCTGCAAACCGGCACGGCAGCAGAGGGTCAAAGGTCAGCTAACAAGCTGCTTGTCTCAGACTGGGTAGCTCGGTTTGCACCTGCAGTGGTCTAATAATCAGGCTAGCGCGCGGCGCTGCGTTGACGCAGATGAAACCCTGCGGTGTGAGTCTTTCCGTTTCTGCAGCTCCCATTAAAACGGCCGCAGGAAGTGACCTCACGCTGACATTTCTCTCTGCTGAGTCGGGATGATCGCTAGCTTCAGGCTGCTGCGTGTCGCAGAAACACACATCAGGCGAAGCTACAGTGTATTAATCTTTCATGACATTCCACATAAAGCTCACCGACGGTGTTTGTTTGAATGGACTTTCCTTCTGCTTTCTTCCGTCTTGCCGGCGTTGATGTTCAGCCGCGCGGCTCGTTTGAAGGAAGGAGACTGATGATGATCTCTTCTGTTCTGTCTGAGGACGTTTATCTCGGAGCGGCTGCATGGAGATAATCACCAGGTTTGGCTGGAGGAAGATGGAAAACGAAACAAAGTATCTCTGCCTTTTTGGGGAAGCGACTGTGGAAGAACAGCATCTTTTATCCAGAAACGTACCTCAGTTTCTTTGATATAAAGTTGTCAATACGGTTTTTCTGCTGGTCTGAATCATCAGAATCACCAGAAATAAACCTTGAAACCAACATGTCCGTAAACGGGATTCACTTGAACTAATATCTAAAATAAATGAACTTTTCCGTAGAATCCTGATTAATAATACTTTGTCAATATTCCACTAATGTAAAAAAAAAAAAAACAATTTTGCAATTGTGGTGTTTCCATTAAATAATTAAAATCAAATGTGAATAAGTTTGTTCATGTGATAAATCATTAAAAGCATGATGCGCCATCATCATCCTGTTACTAAAGCCACTTCCTGTCTCCTTCATGGTTTGCGGCAGTAGTAACATCAAAAGTGTCTCTGTTGCACTTTTTTGTGAAATAAAACAATTTCAATACGGCTAAAAAAAAAAAAAAAAAAAACCCAACCCGAACCAACAAACTTTATCGAAAAACTTTTTTTTTTTTTTTTTAGATTGACGTGTTTGTATTAACAAATTTTCAAAATGTCAAATTGGGCAATTATATGATTAATGGAAACAAACTAGCAACATGTCCTGGACGACACCATCAGTTACTGTCAGTTTTGTCACTGCTGTTTAAATCTCTGTTTATTCAGAGAGATGTTGGAGTAGGGGATCAGATCCCATCTGTTTTAATCACCAGAAGAGACTTCCTCTTTGTCACTTCTTCTGGGATTTGGGGTCAAAGTTCAGGGATTATTTGAGCTTTTTAGATGCCAATTAGCTGTTCCCATTGTAAAAGCCTTGTTGCCATGGTTACGGATCGTTAAAACGGTCTCAGAATTAGAGGAGCAAAAGTCTTTCCAGTTGCTCAGCATCCAGAATCAGAGGAAATAATTGTCCAGATATTCAAAACCTGAAACAGAAAAATATGAAGGAAAATCTACAAAAAGCATAAATCAGAACTGAACCGCTCCAACGAGCTGCCACCCGTTAAATGGTTCTGTTCATATCGGATCGATGGTTCTGAATCATTTCAGGCTGATCAACAATTCAGAGGAACAAAGCTGTACTTTATTAAAGTTATGAATCATTAATAGTCAAAAAATGGAAATGTTTAAGATCCATAGTTATTTTGGTGCAACAAAAACACCAACCTAATCTCAAGCTGTATTTTTATTCACTTTATTCATCATAACTTTCAGCACCCAGCGGATGTTTTCTGCTTTGTGTCATTTCTGTTTAAAGCTGATCTGTCTGGAAGTTGGAGTCTGTGTCTCAGGGAGATGAACTGTTTAAAAGCTTCAAACCTGGAAAATAAGAAAAGTAAAAAAAAAAAAAAGAAACTGAGAGGATGAGCAAACTCTCGAGACGGCGCTGGAACAGGTTGGTTAAGAAACAGGTTTTTATCTTCGTTTGCTCCTGAAACTGTTCATCTTTTAAAATAAAGGAGCAAATAATTGAGGAAAGTTCACTTCCATCAAAATATTGAGTGCAGCCATGTTGCCATGGAAATGCATATTTTCTGACAAGTCCAGATTGCAACAAGAGTATACTTGAGCTCCTCTACTTACATAAAAAAAAACAATATTAGACTAATTTATGCTGAAACATAACAGGATGTTGTTAGTAATAGTTAAATACTATTCTGACACATCTGGCCGTATAATATCCGTTATGAAGCCTGCAGTGACGCTGCTGAACTGTTGGACGCCTTCTGCTGCAGTTCACAGGGTCATGCATGCATGCATATGGCTGCTGCTGCTGCTGCTCTCAGGTGAACAGATGGATGGCATGTGGCTGTTTCACTTCATCAGCCGGAGCAAACACAGATGGAGGCGCTAAGAGTGTCGGTTCAGATAATGAGACAAACACAGCTGATATTTACCTCTGCCTCACTGAGGCCTCCATCGACGGCGCTGCAAGCAGAACCCAAAATCTGCATCTTCAGTTCCCTGAAACAAGGCGTCAGCTGTTTTATAAACTCTGATAAATCAAAATCCAATATTTTTTAATGTCTGGTTCCTACCTGTAATCTGAAAATCAATCTCAGAGAACGTTTTTAGGGTTTTCTTGGTGTCTGACATTCATTTAAAGAGATTTCCAGAGCCTCAAAAGCAGAAATATTTACATCGGTGACATTTGAACACGCCATGGCGTCTTAATCCCATCATGTAAATTTATTCTAATATGTATTCTGTCATAATCAGCCTTTATACTTATCTGACATGTTTTAAAGCAGCAAAGCACTGCAACACAACTGTAGTTAAGGATTCAGATATATCATCCATCAAGTTTAATTGTAGTTGGATTAAAGTGAAGGCCGTGAAGCAGTGACGTCCCATTTCATTAAACGTTTGACACATCAGCTCGTCTCTCTGAGTCTGAGCTCGCCTCATCCACCAAGACAGACAGAAAGGAATGGAGGCAAATCAGGAATGAAAAATGGAGGCTGGAAAACACATTTTACAAAAATCTGAACCCAGCATGCAGTCAACTAACTAACTAACTAACTAACTTACTAACAAAGAGCATGGTAACTTTCAAAACATCCAACCAAGAACCAGCTAACCCACCATAAACCCTACAGGCCACCACATGTTTCTCACCAACCAACCCACAAACAGATGAACCTGTTATCCAACCCACCATCCATCCGTTCAACTTATCCACCTCCATTCAGTGTATCTAATCTTTATCATCCAACATAACCAAAATCCCAACAGCCGTCCAGCCACCTCATCGACCAATCCACAAGCAATTCACCAACCAACCAACCAACCAACCAACTCACCATTCATTTATTCAATCAACCCATCAAACCCACTTTCCAGAAACTATTATTTAAAATACCAACTAACTAACCCACCATGTAATCTACCCAAATTTCCATGTCCAACCAACCAACCAAAAATCCCAACAAACATTCATCCATCTCGTCCACCATCCCACAAACAAACTGACTAAACATCTAAACCACTTTCTAACCCGAAATCCATCCAACTAGCCACCTACCCAAATCCATCTGCTACACTAACCTCCATCCTTCTATCAGTCCACCATCCAACCCACTGCCTGACCCACATCCATCCAACCAACATTTCTCCAGCCCACTGACCAACAGTCATAATCAAGAACACCAACCAACCTTCCTACCTGCTGTCGAACCTATTCAATCCGTCCATCTCCCCCACCAGCTAACCCACCATAAACCCTACAGGCCACCACATGTTTCTCACCAACCAACCCACAAACAGATTAGGGATGAAACGATTCCTCGAATGATTCGAGTACCTCGATTACTAAAATTCCTCGAGGAAAATTT
>NW_006800392.1:138918-163197 GCF_000485575.1 Poecilia formosa | reverse complement strand
CCAACCAACCAACCAACCAACCAACCAACCAACCAACCAACCAACCAACCAACTCACCATTCATCTATTCAATCAACCCATCAAACCCACTTTCCAGAAACTATTATTTAAAATACCAACTAACTAACCCACCATGTAATCTACCCAAATTTCCATGTCCAACCAACCAACCAAAAATCCCAACAAACATTCATCCATCTCGTCCACCATCCCACAAACAAACTGACTAAACATCCAACCCATCAACCACCCAACCAGTTCCATCTGCCATGGTAACCAACCCACCATCCATCCATCAACCATCCAACCAACCAACCCCATTTATTATGCCAACAACCCACCATTCATTAATTCACCCATTCTGCATCCAAACAACCAGTCAACCAAAAATCCAACCAACCAACCCCATTGATTATGCTAGCAACCCACCATTCATTAATTCACCCATACTGCATCCAAACAACCAGTCAACCAAAAATCCATCCAGCCAACCATCCATCCAGTCAACCAACACAGAGACACTGACTAAATATCTAAACTACTTTCTAACCCGTAATCCATCCAACTAGCCACCTACCCAAATCCATCCGCTACACTAACATCCATCCGTCTCAGTCCACCATCCAACCCACTGCCTGACCCACATCCATCCAACCAACATTTCTCCAGCCCACTGACCAACAGTCATAATCAAGAACACCAACCAACCTTCCTACCTGCTGTTGAACCCGTTCAATCCGTCCATCTCCCCAACCAGCTAACCCACAGACACCAACTAAACATCCAACCTACTTTCAAACCCAAAAGCCATCCATCCAGTCATCCAACGAACAAACAAACCAATCTTTCACCAAAATGATAAAGGTGTAATGTTACCTAAAGTCAGAGACTAGGTCCTCCAGGTTTCACACATCATGCTAAGGTTACCAGCCACCCATTACTGATCATTTGGCACAGATTACTAGGAGATGTAACCTGTAAATGCCTTGGTTACTAAAGCTTGACTAATGTTGGGTAATCGGTAATAAAATCAGTAGTTCTTTGGTTCTGAGGAGTTTATTGTAAACGTCTAATGAAGAGGTCAACGGTCCAACTTCCTGCTATTACCTGCTGGGCCAAAGCAGTAACGCATCACTGTCTTTTCATCAGACTCAGGTTCTTCCTGTCGGCTTTCTTCTAATTAAAACAGCCACCAACAGGGAGACGGAGTTCAGGAGAACAGATTTCTGCTCTTCATGTGTTGATCTCTTTGTCTCTCACATTAATTCAGCCATATGCAGGAGGAATTAGCACCGTGTGGGATCTGGAACGCTGACAGCACAGCCGACACACACACACACACACACACACACACACTACTGTACTGATTAATGTCCTAATGAAACATGGTCTTACTTTGTTCACTAACTGCGCCGTCAGGAACGAAACAGGATCCTGATTGGTTGGAAAGTTAGTCAGGTTTTCTATAAAGGTGGATTTTGAGATGGAGAAACTGATTGGAGTGTTATTTTAGTCTGGGAGAAGAATTATTTTGTCTGTTTGACCCAACCCTCTCAAGGTCACAGAGATGTGAATCAGTTTCATTAAACAGTTTAGATATTTGGGACTGATGTAACTTTTTCTTTCTGTTTAATGGCTTGTCCTTTTCTACTGCACCTCTTTCATGTGGGGTCCCACAAGGCTCCTTTTCAGGTCCTCTGCTTTTCTCCTGCCACTTGGGTCAATTATAACCCAACACAATGTCATATTCCATTATTATGCAGTTCATTTGCAGATTTATTTACCATTAAATTGATGATGCAGTGATCCCAAAGTTTCTCTTTTTGAATCCATCTCTAAAATCAAATAGTGGCTTTTTTTAATGGGGAAAAAAAAGTTATGGATTTTATTGGACGACAAAGCTGTAAGTTTTGACTACAGTCTAAAAAACCCTGAGCTCATGTTTTGCAAGAACTTAAAATCTGACAGTCGCCTCTACAGTTCAGTCTGGCTTTTACTGTTGACAGCTTCTAACAAAGGTTCTGCCTTTTGCAAACCTTTGTGACCTGGAGAAGACCGTCGTGGCTTTATCAGCTCCAGAATTGACAATAGCTATGCTCTCTGGCTGAATACAGCAACTCACCTTTTAAAATTTTATTTGAAGGTTTTTCAGGCACTAGAATCTGTTAGTGCAGCGGCTCAGACAGAAAATGAGTAAAGAAGGAAGGGAGGAAGACATGCAGCAAGGCTCCCAGAGCTGGGAATCAAAATCGAGACGGCTGCATTGAAGACTAATAGTCTTAGTACGAGGCACCACGCGCTGCCCCGACTCGCCGTTTAACTTGCACTCCCAGATGGGAACACATCCCATTTGTTTTCACTCACTTCATCCGATGGACTTGGTTAAAGTGGAGACCAAAATTGTAACATTTGTTACATTTTTAGCTGCTGTGCTTCTCTTTCACAAACCAGCCAAACCTTTTGAAAAACCTGTTCCCCTCCTCGCCTGTGGGGGCGCTGCACCACGAACCACTGAAGGAAACGAAACACAGACCTCTCAAGAAGACACTGAGCTCATCTTCCTTCATCACGAAATGTAGACAAAAGGATTTTGGCAACTGTAAGAACTTGGCTAAAGTCCATGAGTCATTTCTCCTGCTAATATGCTAACTAGCATGTTTGCTTTGGTTGTATTTACCCAGAATGCCCTGCGGAAATGAAACACCGCTTTTGGAGCGGTCTCCAATCCGCTTGGAGTTCACATATTTATTATGTGAACTCCACATATGAACCAAAGCCGAGGTTTGTAAGTGGACCAGAGTTCAGTTCGTTGGTTCGATTAGCGTTCACACCTCACCCACCGATTTTATAGGCAAGTGAACTGGAGTTGGATTAAAACGTACTAAGCCTGGCTTGTGGTGTTTCGGTGTTTGTGTTTTGCTTTTAAGCTGGTATTAACCTCCAGCACTGGCTGTAGAACCAGAACCGGAACCAGTTCAGGTTGGAAAACAATAGCAGGACTCGCCTTAGCTGCTAAGCGTTCCCCACCAGCGAGTTTTCCCCACAGATGCTTGAATCCTGGCTTTTGTTTGTTCCTCTCAGCCACATAAATCGGTTTATTGTAAAAATGAGAGAGCAGTTCAGTTGTTGAAACAAGTTCCCACTTCATCACGCTGTGTCACATCTGCTTTTGGCTGAACCCACTCAGAAATCCACTCCGTCCTCCTGAGAACAGCAGCTGTCGAGTTGTATTTGTTCCTCTGCAGAGTTTGGGCTCAAAGTGGATAATTTATTGCTGCAGTCAGTGTTTGCATAGAGTTCATTACAATACAGGGAGCCATAAATCATTTGATTGTTCCTCCCTCTCTCCCCTCTGCTTTTATTTCATATTTGTCTCACGTTGAAGCTCAGCGCTGCGTCTCCTCTGCTGTCTGTGTTTCTGCTGCTGCTGCTTCACCTCTGACCTTAAACTTCCAGACCATCTGTTCTGATTCTGGAAGTTTGCAATGTTTCCAGAAGACTGACAAAAATCTGTTTATCTCTGAGGAAATGAGGTTTTAATTTTGGCTGTTGGTCCTCCAGTCCTTCTTTTACATTTTCATCCAAGTTCTGGCTCAGAGTAGGAGGAAAATATTTGATGTTTCCAAAAAATTTAATTAAGCTGCAGGTGCTGACTGAATGTGGAGCTTCAGTTTGGTAATAAAGTAGAAGTTCCTCAGTCAGAAGTGTCCTTCTTTAGGTGTATTTAGGGCCAGACCAAAATCGGATAAGTTTTCTAAACAAAGCCACGCGGCTGATGATTATTATTACCTTTAGACAGACATGATGGAGATGGGACGGAGCAGACCTGAACAGACTGACTTTGGGAGTCCTGCTTGTTTGATTTTATGTTATTAAAACTGAAATACCATCTTGAATGTCAAGAGCAGCTCTTGCATTGCAGGTTTTGTTGTTATATTCCTGATTTGGGTACGGCGTCGGGGAGCGCTGCTGCAAGCTGGATCTTGAGCTGCAACTTGCTGCCAGCAGCATCACTAAGCAGAAAACGGAGGCTCCAGTACCGTTCCAGTCCAATCAGTACATAGGAGCGTTAGCAACATTGAAGGGCTTTTCTTTACCATTAATGCCCAGCTATGGTGGCACACGGAGCCCGAAAAGACGTACATTTCCTGTTGGTCTGTATTCACACCAGGAGTGAACCGCACCAGAGTTTATGGTCTGGGACCAAACGATCAGACCCAGACCAACGGGGGAAACAAACTGCTCTGTTTAAAGTGGACATTTCAGTCACCTCTACATGTCTGCGGCTCTTGGCCAGGAGGCGATGTCTTCAGGTGGTGGTCAACGTTCATTGGACGTTTTGACCCTTAACCCCGTCGTCGTCCTGTTGGCTCGTCTCCTGGCCTCCAGCTCAGCTCTTCCCTCTTATTCCAGAGACAACAGGATGATTTTTCTGCTGCGTTCCTAGAGTTGGCCTGCTTGGTCCATTCCAAGCCCAACTGGGTCCAGTTTTTGGAGGTAAACCAGGTTTTCTGTTCCATCCTCTTCCTGTGAAGCACCAGTCCTTCTCTTCTCTCCGGTTTTTGGTTCTCTTTCCACCCACATCAGTTAAATACACCAACTGTACCGTTATTTCAGCTACATTTACCTTTACGACGGTCTGAGGGATGAAATTAGAAATTAGCACCAACACACGGCTTCTCTTTCTCCGCTGAAGCTGAAAACTCAGCTGTAGAGTCTAGTAAAAAGAAAAGCATTGATGGTTTGATCAATGTGGTTGTATTTAACTGTTACTGTGGCTGATTTCAGCTCATAATTACCAACATCACAAACATCTAACACCTAAACAGCCCACATTTGCTTGTTTTAGAGACGCTCTACTAGAGGTGAAACACCTGAAAAAAATGTATTTACTCTCTAAAAAAAAAACTAACGAACCACAAAACAGTCAGTTTATTTTGGCTTCAGGTTTTTGTGTAAAATGTTTAAAAAGCTGCAGAATAGGCTGAACTGGTTCTGGCTGGCTGGAAACTCAAAGCCTCTCTGGGCTTATTGTATTTATTAATCAATGAGAGAAACATGAAAAAACCAACTTTCTTTTCCTCTCGGTAAGAAAATCAGATTAACAACCCTTCACATAAAAATACAGCTGGAAGGAATCATTACTTTTTATGTTTATGGGTGGATAAATCCCACTAGAAAGGAATATTCTGGCTGCTAAAAACTGACCTTAAAGGGAAACGCAGCTAATGAAACATTTCGCAGTTCGCTGGAGAAACGTCTTTGTGAATAAATCCTCAGATCTTCAGCCAGAATCTGCTGTGCATCAATCAGGTTGAGGATAAATAGCTTGTTACCTGGATGCTTTAATGTTGAATCTTGTTGCTCTTTGCCTGTAACTGAGTCTGGATTTTTAGGCTACTGCTTTTATTTTGAGCTGTATTAAAGAAAAGATGCATATTATATCCCTTAATACCTTTCATGTTTATTGTAAAGGAGGAAATCTAAATCTGCCTCCTTCCTCTGAGCCCTAATAATTTCCAGGCGGTCGTATCGACCGCTCAGACCTCAGAGGAACAAAGTTTATTAGTTCAGCACATTTCAGCAACAAGAACAGGTGAGGTGATTACACAACTAAAACATAGAAACAACAATCTCTTCAAATGTCATCATTCCAAAATATTGGAATAGATTTAGTATTTATTTCATGTTCTTATTAATAACTTTAAACCAATTAGATTAAATCCTTGATTTAAAAGGAATGTTTCAGTTTACAGTAAAAACACTTTGATGTTGAAGTCACATGTCTAATTATTAAATAATTTAGCAGCAAAAAGATATTTGAACTGAAAATGCTGCTTATTTTTGTGGATGTGTAGTCGAATAACTGATTAGATTACAGAGATTAATCAAGTTCCACCACTAAAGCTAGAAATGCATGTTAAAGTGGATTTAAAGCTTCCTGAGGAGGAAACATTGGAGCGTTTGGGATGGTAGCCAGAGCAGACGATGGTCCTCCATCAGGGTGATCATAGCTGATTACCCTGAGTGAATAAACATGGCGTCTGGTGTGTTTTATTGAAATGTATCTTGAGTATTCATCCAGGATTGATTTTCTATAGGCTGTGGCTTATGAGATGAGTCGGTACATTTCCCCGTTTGGCTTTGTCTCCGGGCTCAAAGTGTTTCTAATTGATTTTCCTCCCGGTTCTTCTTTTAATTGACAGAAGCCGGCGGCTCAGACAGACAGAGACTCGGTGAGCTCTGCTCTTTGTTGTGGCGCATCAAAGGTTCCTCGGCTGTGACTTGTTTTGCTTCGAACATCAGGAAGTGGGGACTCGCTGAGAGAAACCATTAGAGGGAGACATTAAAGCAACCTCTAATGAATCGGGTCTGAACAAACCGACTAGGTATCCGTCAACACAAGAGCGGGATTATGGAGAACCAAACCAGAATATTTCATTGGTTTGTCAAACACAGAGATTTGTTCTCATCAGTTTTTTAAGGAAATGAGATGGATTTCACACAGTCGCTCTGATTTTGGTGCAAATTTAACATTTTGATCAAATAAGGAATAGAATCAAGTAGAATAGAAATTCAGGAACACCAGCAGCAATTTGAGACGTAAATGGAAACAGATTCATTAGGAGGTAAAAATGTCAAAACAAAAGTTAAAATTATTTATATACTCCAGGGAAACTCAGGAATCCAGCAAAAGTACAAAAAAATACAATAAATATGAGCAACAGTCCAAGTAAACAGGAGATACAGGAGTAAAAACGCTGCAGTGCTATGCAGTCCAGTTCATGAACCTTTAACTAGGCCAAAGTGTCGTCTAGCCTGAAGGGACAAAGATGCCATGATTAGAAGACGTTCCTTTATGTTTGTGACAGATTATCAGTGGAGCAGGTAATGAGCTGATCAACCACCGCGAGTATCAGGCGATCACTTCTTAATGATCCCAAAACAAACAAGCCTGAAAACTCAGAAAACGTAAATCTGTAAGTGATTAAAGCTCTGAACTTTGGTATTTCTGCGTGCTTTGTTTGGGAGTTTTTAGTGTGTTTTTGATGTTGATTCCTAATACACTTGAACCTAATCCTCGCTCTCTCGATTCCTGGAGCTGTTGTCTGACGGTTGCCATGGCAACGGGGCTGCATGTCAAGCTGACGCAGGCCAGAAATACAACTGGTTTTAAGTTCTGGTTTCTGCGTCCCTGGACCAACTGCATCGTGGCGATATTCAAAACAGTCATCAGTCATATTTATATTTGGGCAGCTGAATTTTGTAGCTGTTTTCAGCTGCAGGCAAACATTGAGCAAATATACAGACTCACTCCATAAGTTAGAATGTGGCTATGAGGTTCAATATGTTAGTAATTCCATCACCAAGTGAAAGATGTTATACAGATTAACTAGATGACTAACGTTTCAACGTCTTAGTATCACTAACTCACTCACTAATCCTTCAAAGAGTAGATGGTGTAACTCATCAGCATCTACAATAACTCTTTGAAGCATTAATGGTTAGTTTCCATTTGGGATTAATAAAGTGGTTTTGAATTAGAATTGAATTTGAATTTGGAAAAAAAACCCTGCATGTAACAAGTTTGAATAGTCATCAGAATTTTAGTGAAGTGTCACGAATCCCAAACATAGTTTTGGATATTCTGCTATTAGAGCAGAATAATCCAGTCCAGGTTTGAAGAGTCTTGATGTTGTAGTTTTTAAACTAGAGTCGATTAAAGATGCAGAAGGCAGAGAAAAATGAAGTGGAATTGCCCTTTAGCCATCTCCCGAATCTGAACCAACTTCAGCTTCATCCATTTAGACCAGTGGTTCTTAACCTGGGTTCGGTCGAACCCCAGGGGTTCGATGAGTCGGTCTCAGGGGTTCGGCGGAGCCTCTGCCGCGGAGGTAAAGTCACACTTGTGTAAAGTCGTGATGACGCCCCGTTTTGCCATCACGTGCTGCAGAGGATCACGTTACATTGCTTAGCCAATCAGAGCTGCAGAGGAGCACTGATTGGAGGAGCTCCTCTCAGCATGGATTTGAACTTGTGTCTTTAATTACTTCAGCAAAACTCACCGTTTTTACCAAATTCTGTAGCTTTCGGTGTACTGCTTACTCTGCTCTTTAGTCGCATCTTTTAGGGGTTGATACTCCCTCTAGTGGCGTGGGGGTGGTAACACAACTAATATAATTGCATTACTAAATCAGAATACCGCAAAGTCTTTATTATTTATTATAAATTTTTAATTCTCTTAAGAATGTAGAGCTAATTAAATGATCTAAAGACCTTAAAGTGGTTCCAGTTTCTCTCGATGGCCAACCTGTTGAAACTGTGGCAAAATACTTTAATTTAGCAGAATTTCTTAGTGAATAACCACATATTTATGATGTTCATCAGTTTGTTTGATTATAAATATAAATATATATTTCTATCAGTCAGACGGCAGTAACAAACTTCAGTCAATAATCTTTATTCTTTATTAATCAGAATTGACAAGCAGACATTAAATGTTAAACTTTACTGTAAATGATTTATGTTTATAAACAAAGACAACAAAACTCTGCAACCATATTCAGATCACAATAAATCCTGTAATGAACAGTTTAAGAAACTGAATTAAAACTTTACTGAGTATTTACAGCATTTAGAATTAATGTTCATAATATTGATTCGTTTCCCTCCTAAAGCTAAAATCAACACCAAACAATTTACAGATGAACCAGATAAAAATCATCATAATTTCATTAAATCAGACGAAACTTTCCCTGAATTACTGAAATCATTTCAACAACCAGCTTCATGCTGAGGGACGCCGTCCATGTGAGGACAGATCTGTGTCCCTCTGAATGTCCTGCAGCAGGCCAAGCGTTTCTTCAGTCACAGCCTGAGGTCAAAAGGTCAAAGGGTCGAGCCACTCCATCCAGAAACTCTATAGAAAATGAGCTAAATAAATCTGTAAAAGCTCCAGTTGCTGCAGAATCATTTATAAACTCTTCAGTAACCTGGAGGTCAAAGGTCACCCTGACATGATCCAGACAGTTAACATCAACACCCCTCAGCTGACCGAGCAGCCTTCAGGATCACACGAATGAACGATGCCAACAGAGTTGGTATTCAGGTTTTAACTAGGACACGTGGCCTGAAAAACCCAAACAAAACTTAAGAAAATAGTAGATCCACTAAAGGGTCATAACCCCGTCCTTAAAACTAATGCTAAAGCTAATGCTAACAGTAATGCTAATGCTAAAACAGACAGAATAACATAGACAGACTAACCATCGATTTTTAGTCCAATCAGCTCACAGGACAGATTGACGTCAGAAACCAAAACCTTGTTTCTGCATCTCAACATCTGCTGTAAAAGACAGATGAACAATCATTTCTTTGATTATTCAATTATTTAACAAACATAAATCATTTTAATAATCCTAATTTATCTAAAACAGAAAGTTTAATTTGATTTAATGTCTTTATAATGTCTTTTATCTGGTTTTAACTTTATCTGCCCTTATATGCTGCAAAATTAAAGAATATATAACATACTAATATGAAATAAAACATATAAACCATCACCTAAATGTAAAATATTATTCATGTTTTAAAAATCTGTTTTCATACCACATCCAGTCAGACCCTGGAAATTTATATTTTTGACACTAAAAGAATATTTGTTTTGCTGATATTTTCTTATAATTTTTATTTCATTGGCTGTTGTGGCCTTTATTTGATAGATAATTGACAGAAGGGAAGGCCTGCAGTAAAGGTCACCAGGCCGGGAATCGAACCTGCGGCGGAGGACTAAACCTCCATATGTGGGCTGTGTTTAACCCCTGACACCACAGCACAACCGAATTTCCCAAATTTACCGAATTTAAATAGATTTTTGGTGTCAGGAAAACAAAAACCCCCAAAGTTTAACATGTTGCTGAGGGTTTATGAGCTGCTGTTCATCCTCTGACCCTCTGAAAGTTGCTCCACCTGAAACGTATTAAATCTTTTAGAAGAAACTTCATAGAAACCGGAAAACCAAACAGATGCTGAGTTTTTCCTCAGTCAGATATAAATAGATGATAAATGATATTATTCTGGTTCTCAGAGTTAAAAACAATCAGCTGTTTCTGTTGACCTTAAATCAGGAACATGAATCTGTTTATGGATCCAGAAGTTTCCATAACTATCACTTTACAGCTAGAGTTACTGTGAGGAGCCTTGGTGTGGTCTTTGACTAGGACATGTCCTCTAAATCCCACTTTAACAGATTTTCAGGATTTCACTCTTTCACTCTCACAATTGTTGCAAAATATAGAAAACAAAAAGTTGGTTTTGGATCTATGCTGCTTTGTAGGAATCAATCTAGATCTATATTTCTAGAGTTGTTTTAATTCAACATCACATTTTACAAATTTAAGGAGAAGATCAACATTTAGTAGTTCAGATAATAACCTGTAAGGACGGTCGGATAAATTGACCCGTCCTGATTAACTGGACTGGTTGATGGGCTTCATGGTGACGTTGTTGTTACAGCTGTTGCTATAGCAACAAGGTTGATGGTTCAAATCCCAGAGCTCTGCTCATGTGGGGTTTTCTGGGTACTCCAGTTTCTGCCTCCACATCAGGAAACCTGCTGGTGTCTAGTTCAAGTAAACAGGGACTTCATGCATGGAGGTGTCTGTGTGTTGGCTCACCGGGTCGGCTGATGGATCATTGCTCTGGTCTCCACTAGGACCCTAAACAGAACAGAGAAAGTCCAGTTATTGAGTTTGTTGCTTACAGAATAACAAAGTTTAAATCAGGGATTGTTTTAGTTTCTGGTTTGAATGTCAGCAGGTTAATTAAATCATCAGTTTTAGTTTCTTTAGTTTTGAATCTGATTATTCAGCCTTTGGTCTCCATGTTTTCATTGTAACATGGTAGGTCTCTGTACTTGTACAGTCTTAATCCAGTCCAGAGGACTCCAAAGCTCTCCCCTACATTCATCCATTCAGAAGCTACTAATAGTAGCCTCTGCTGCCCTGGGAGGCCTGACAGAACCAGGTTTCCTCCTGGTTTCCTGCCGCCTTCACCGCCATCGACAGACAGGAAATGAGAATGTCAGGGTGTGTATTGTCATAGATCTGTGATTCTAGATTCAGAGGGATCCGTTCAGCTGCTGAGCGACTCGGAGACCATGGAGTCTGACTGGATTCAGAAAAGAGATCCATAATAATGAAACTATTCAAGGTTAGATCAGTATGTTTACAGTAGAAACCAGATGTTTACACTGATTATAATCTACATTTTTCTGCCTGTCAGAAGTTAATTCAAACCAAACTGTTTTGTTGTTTTCTTTGTCTTTCTTACTTCCTGAAGGCTGTAAATTAAAATACTGGATGAATGGATGATGTCTAGAAAGGAGACAGACTTAACTCTTCATGCTTATTTTCGGAAGTTTCTTTTTTGTTCTCCTAACAGAAAAAAAAATAAAGCAGAAATGTTTTTCCAGAGCTGAATTTCATAAATGAAATTTATCCTTTGTCCAGAATCGATTTGGTCGCTCTGTTCTCTCTGGGTGCGTTCACACTGCAGCCTGAAGTGACTCAATTCCTATTTTTTTGCCGGGGCCGTTCACACTGCCAGTAAATGCGACCTGTATGTGTTCTGCAGTGTAAACGGGCAACGACCAGAAAGTGTCCCGCATGCGCAGTAGAGGGCGCAATAGCGTCAGCGTTCTCAGTGTTCTGCCAACTGCCATAAAAAGAAGAAGACCTCAGTGTTTGCGGAAGTAAACATGGAGGCTAACGGTGGAGCTTAGCTTATATATTTGAAGTTGTTGTCCAACCAGAGCAGCATATTAACAACTTAATCCTCATATAATCCATCATGGTTGTTGTTTTTCTTCCCACTTGCGCGTATCAGGTCGCGGAATAGTGAGATTTGTTGAGAATCAGTGACGTTCAGTTCAGATGAATGCGACCTGAACGTTAGGTCACATATGAATCGGATACGTATCGGATGTGGGTCACACTTGAAAAAGAATCCGACCTGTGCTGTTCACACTGCCATGAAAAGATCAGATACAGGTCGCATTACGTCAAAAAAATCGGAATTGAGTCACTTCAGGCTGCAGTGTAAACGCACCCTTAGAGACTTCCCTTTCTGGGGAAAAGTGGGTTGGAGTTACTGGAACAACGTCCCATGTGTCTGAAAGTGGCAGCATGAATGGAGCCAGGCTCTCTGGTGATGGGATCTTCACTGCTGGGATACTTTGTCTTGGTTCTGGTCCAGTTGAACTCAGAGGTAGTTGGCGGTGCTGAGCTCATTCATCTCAGGGGGCAGCATGTCATTTATGATCTTCATTATTCCTGTTATTAAATGTACAGGATGTAACTCTTATAATGTCTCTTTGCATATTTATTAAAACTGTCACTGTGTCCTGATGTTTAGACGGTACTACAGGTCCGATGGGCCACCAGGTGAAGCTCTGCTGGTTGTTTTAAGAAGTTTGTTTTCATGCAGCAGTTACCCAGAGCTGAGGGTCTAAAACCAGATCATGACAAAGTGAAGGCTGTTACTGACATGTCTGGGCGCGTCGTAAAGTAAAGGAGCTTCATCCGGTTCTGGACCTGATCGGACACGTCTGAACCAACCAACCAACCAACCCGCCGAGAACACAGACAGACAGAGAGGATGTAGAAACGGACGTTAAAGTCACAGCACTGAACTGCCTTCAGGCCGACATACAAATAAACCTGATCCTGAAATTCTCTCAAGAAAGTCATCAGACCAGAGAGCTTCAGCTTCACTGCAGCATCATGATGGAGATATAAGGCTGTTACTTTCTGCCACTGATCACAGAAAATGGAGAAAATCTGCTCTGAACCCAGAAGGAGAATCTGATTGGGGAAGGAAACAGATTCACATGTAAGAGGAAGTGAAGCTGCTTCCTGCTGCAGATGGATCCAGACTCTGGATCCATCTGAGGAAGACGTCAGCGGCTCTTCAGGCTCCTCATCAGATTCCCTGAAGCCCAGAGATCCAACATGTCCAGAGCGGTTCTTCTAGCAGAACCGACCTCTGGGCCGGAGCAGAACAGGAACCAGTGGTACTGACAGTCAGCTGTTGGGACTAACCAATCAGCAGCTTACATAGCCATGATACCTTCATCTGGGTTTTACCAGATTCTTTAAAGATCAGTGATCTCAGTGAGTTTAAATGTCTGACTTTTCAGAGGATAAAAAAAAATCTCTATTCTAAATCATTTTGTTGAGCTGAAGTTTCCTCTGATTTGAAGCCATTTATTGTCTTTAACAGAGAATAAAAAGATTGTTTTATTTCTGCTTTAAGATGAGAGGTTTTTGTTCTCAGATTAGTTAAAAAAATACAGATGTATAATGGTTACCTTTTCTTCTTGTAGCCACAGTTGATCGATCACTTGTTGAGCAGCATCAGAGCAGTTAATATAGTTGTTCGTCTCGCCCTTTTTCACCATTTCTTGAACCTTTTGTTTCAGAGCTTCTTTGGCTCTTTCTTTCAAAATCTGATTCACAACATTTTCTTCTTCTTGTATGATGATCAACTCATAGGGTCCATCTCCATCAATGTAAACGCAGTCCTTGCAGCAGTTAAAGCAGCTTGAGAATTTCTTCCAACAGTCAACACAACTTGAGCATTTCTTGCGAAACTCAGAGCAATTTAAGCATTTCTCGCAGAATTTAGAGCATTTCTCGCAGAAGTCAGAGCAACTTAAGCATTCATTGCAGCAGTTAAAGCAATTTGAGCATTTCTTGCGCTGGCTAGAGCAACTTGAGCATTTCTTCCAACAGTCAGAGCAATTTGACGGTTCCTTGCGAAACTTGGAGCAATCTGCGCATTTCTGGCAGTGTTTAGAGCATTCTTTGCAGACGTCAGAGCAACTGAAGTGTTCCTTGTTTAACTCACGGCAACTTGAGCATTTGTTGCGCTTGTCAGAGCAATTTGAGCAATTCTTACAATACTTAGAGCATCTTGACCGTTTCTTGCAGCACTTGCACCACTTTAGTAAAGACAAGCAGACAACCAGGGAGAGGAGGCCCAGCAGTGTTAAAACGCCAATAACCTGAAGCAAAGACCAAAGCGTGTTTATTACTAATATAACCAAAATGAATATTTTACAATCCCAGGGTTCCCCCAGTGTATTATAGGTCTAGTGGCCCGCCATGCTTTACTAGCACCACCGCCAGGCTAAGCCTTTCTTTTTTTCTTTTTTTTTTTTCTTTTTAAGGAAAATAAAATAAGGGAAAAAGTCGCCTATTTTTAAAGCCGGATTGCAAGTGTTTCTGTTGCTCCGAGCGTTTCACTATTAGAGCAGATTTATTCCTAAAACATATGTTTTTAGTTTATGCATTTAAAGCCGGACCAATCACACCGCTGGCTTCTGCGCGTTGCCTTGCGCGCTGCTGCAGCTGGATGTCTAAAGTTTACCTCACCGCGGATCCCGCGCTCCTCCTTTCACTCAAACTGGACACAGGCTGACCGCTATGGATATTTACATCAACCCCTTGTGAGGAATTATGATTAGTTATGAGGAGTTAACTATAACTAATCCTACCCTAACCCCATTGATTAAGGTAAGAGTTTAAACCCACTGCGTTAGCTCTGGTTGCCCAGCTCTACGTGAACAGCAGGAATAACTTGTAGTCGCACTTTCAGAGGAGCTTTGAGGAGTGATGAGAATGATATATATTTGTGAACAAAACATTATGCGGCATTTACATCTCAACACGCTGCTCAGCGTTTGGCCCCGTCTTCCCTGTAAAGTTTAGGTCTGTGGTCCCGGTTGGCCGGTAGTTAGCGGTTAACGACCCAGCGCTAATCACTCATCGTGCAGGTTTAACCCGGTGAGGAGCTTCGCGCTCTCCTTGCAGTCACGCATCACACTGATTTTATATTATTTTATTATCATTACTAGTATTATTTTTCTGGTTGCACTAAGCACCAAACCATATCAAATGTTTTGCCCACTTAGTCAGACAGAGTTGATGCGCGCGGCCACCAGACATCTGAAAAACTCGTCCAGAAACTCAACCAACTAAAATAGTTTCTGTCTCCTTGTTAAAAACTCAACAGACACGAGATGAAAGAGCTACTAAAGCCACATTAGCAGCACTGAACTACATCTCCTGTTTGTTGTGCATCTCCGCTCAGTACAGCAAGTTTAACTCATCCTGCAGGGCCGGTCCAAGGGTGGGTGAGGCCTGGAGCACAATCTGACTTAGGGGCCCCTTTTGTTGCTAAAAACATCAGCACCTCTAACAGCTTCTGTGTTAGATTTAGTGAAATCTAAGACAGGGGGAGTCGTTTAATTGGTCAACCTAAAAAGCAATAAATTATACCTGCAGTTTACTAATTTGTATTTGTGAACAAATGGAGCTGAAACTCAAATATTTGAGTTTCAGCTCAAATCTTGAGCTGAAATTGTATCTGATGTGCAATCTACATCAGATTGTAGCTGCGGTAACAAACCAATCTGACTATGAATATTGTTCTTTGAACTTCTACAAAGTAATCTTGCCAGCTCCTTAAAATCTTACCTCTAAATCAGGGGTGGGCAACTCCAGGCTTCGAGGGCCGGTCTCCTGAAACTTTTAGATACGTCTCTATTTCAACACACCTGAGTCAAATAATGTCGTTAGCAGGACTGGAGAACCTGACGGCACTTAGGAGGTGATTCAGCTGTTGGATTCAAGTGTGTTGGACCAGGGAGACGTCCAAGAGTTGCAGGACACCGGCCCTCGAGGACCAGGATTGTCCAACCCTGCTCTAATGTTAAATAATTTAAAGTCTTTTAATTTATATATGCTGAAACCATTATGTCAAATTTAGCAGCAATGATAATCTCAATAAACAAATGCTACATTTATATATCTGTGGTCTATATTAAAATATTAACATTTATGGGGCCCCTGAAGCCCTCGGGGCCCAATGGAGCTGCTGACTTAATTTGGATTTAACAGAAGTGGAAATAATTGATATTCATTTTAATTGTATTTTTTGATTAGTTGTTTTTAAGACTAGTTGTGGGTTTATATAGCAGTTCACTGACAATGTTTACCCATAACATATAATTACCCAGTGATATTTTTATTTTTATTGTCTACTTTACATCTTAATACAAAAACATGGTGGATTGCTTCAGCGCCCCGACCACCAGGCTTAGCAAGTTTTCTGGGGGAACCCTGAATCCTCTACATAAATAATAATCTTAAAACCCACCTTTGACCAATTTTTCAGGTTATCAACTTTGGCTTGCTCATCAAGGGTTCTGTTTTTCTTGCAAGGAATCTGAGCCTCTTCTCCCTGCAGGCCGTTATGACAGCAGGCGTACCAATCTCCATCAAACAATACAGAGACGACCCACAGCAGACCGATCACAGAAGCCTTCCCCATCTGAATAAGAATAAGATGGCAAAATCTTTCTTGACTCTTCCTCCTTTTCTTCACACAGCAGTACGCCCTGCAGGTACCATTGAAGACCTTGTCCTTCCAAAGTAACAAAAGGATTATTATAAAAATCGGCACACTGATGTATAAATTGCAGTGAAGTTTCTGATCCTGGCAGGTGCAGGCCACATCTCTGTCAAACAAAACATTGTTCGTGAAAATCACAATGACCGTAGCGTAAGTGGCAATCTGAGTTAAGCGAGAAACCAGGAAGTTTTTCATCTTGGTCTGAACGTCCTTAGATCCTGACACTGTGATCAGATGCTTAGAGTCTGCAGACAGTTTATGCATCAAATCATCTTCAGAACAAGAACCTCCCTCTGAGTCACTGCAACCTGCTGTGATTGGTCAACTTTAACAGTTTAACCTGCTGCAGCATTGTTACAGTATAAGATAAACATCGCCCATACACCGCCAATAGAAACCTCCTATTTCTTTACATCTTTCATCTTGTCACCACTTGATGTGCAGGAACAAGACGGAGCAAGTCTGTCCTCTGAAACCAGATCTCTTCAGATGTTCATTTTCATTATTTACTGTAAAGTTTGATAGTAAAACCAGCGAAGATCAATAATAATAATTAGTATATTAAATTAACACTGAGTTTATGCTGTAATAATGGGAAGCTTGACTGTAAGTCCAATGGAGACATGAAACCAAGTTTATTTTAGTTCTAACTGGTGAAAATCTTTTGACATGAAAGGAATGTAAATAAAGAAACAAAAGTTTAACAGAAAACGTCCTGCGTTCACGTAACCTTCTGGTTCTTGGAAACATTCCTGGCATTTCTTTATTCGGACTCCTGCTTGTAGAGACAAGAGAAAATGGCTCTTTGTTCGCTTGAAGTATCATGAATGGAAAACAAACAAAGTCATGAAGCTGGTTTGAGCTCTCTGCCCTGCTCCTCTGCTGATTTCACTAAAGGGGGTTTAGAAACGAATAGATGCCACACTTTTCAGATCAGATGAGAATAACAGGGAGTTTAATAATCAGATAAACACAAACTGAGTTTTGTATCAGATCATCAGATTCATCCAGACTGAAACTGTCCAGTGAAACGTTTCCTTCTGCTGCTGCTCATCTGAAGCTCTTCCTGAACAAGATGCAGGAAATTCACTCAGTCAGCAGCCACATGTTTAAAAACCATTTTAATATGAGGAAACAAAAAGTACATAGATCTTTAACATCCAGATGTTAACCACAGATTTGATTCATTTCTGTTTTTCTGAGGGGGACAAAATCAATGGACCTTACCACAGGGGCCGCGTTTCATTGGCTAATGCCCATTTGACGTCACTGCGCAGCGACCATGTGGTGACCGTCTCACAAACACAAGCTACAGTAGTAAACATGCTAATGTACGTTGTGGACTAGCAGATCAGCAGAAGGTTTTTGCGTCAGGACTTGAAAAAGAATGGTTCTCCACTGTCAGTGGGGAATCTGTTCAGGCGATGTCAGGTATCCTGATCGTATTTGTGGAACTAAAATTCACAGATTTCCAAAATCTGAAACGGAATGTCTAGCTTGGCTCAAAGCTTGTGGACGACCGCATTTGCAGCTCAACCGTCGTAGGATCAATAAGAACAAAGGAGTGTGTGCTGGTGTGAGTATTATTGCTTTGCTTTATTTGTGTTTAGTGAATGAAAAAAAGAGAGTCAATAATAAACACATTCATTATGAAAACATTTTAGCTAAGTACAGCATAACGGCAGTACCGATACAACTGCTACACCTTGAAGCCTGTCTGTTACAGTCTTACGTTAGCTGAGCAGATCAAGATGCAATGTGTACCGTATCTGACACACATTAAAGATTTTATTTTACCTGAAAAGGTTTTTTACGAAACTGTAATCGTGTTAGCCACGCTAGCACCGAGTAACAGGCCTAGGCACACTCAAACATTTGCCAACAACAGAAATCACTGATTTCAAAAGTAACCCTCAAAACCATGAATGCCCAACTTACCCAGCCTTGCAAGAACAACAGGCATCACTGATCTTGTCCACAGCTATATTTATGCTGAGGGTGTGAGGATCTATTTTCCTCATTGACCGGTAGCATTTAGCTGCGACGCACACAATGTTGGAGGCATCGCGTGGCTCAAACACCTTGATTTCGTCCAAAAAAGATGATATGAACTCGTTTGTCCCCCTGTCCATTTTCGTGGCTGATATTTTCTGAAAATCCGACAGAAATGCTACACTAATCGACTCAGAAATACTTTGTAGAGAGTCAGTTGAAACGAAAGACGCCATGTTTACACATAGAAACTAAGCCCCGCGAGGCTTTGTTTGTGAGACTTGCAGCCACGTGGGACTGTCGAGGGGCGTTTCTGGGCGGGGCTTGGTAAGGTCCATGATCTGCTGTTCTGGGTTTCTGATCTGATTAAATATAATTAATGCCAAATATAAAATCATAATTCTCTGTCACACATTAAACTCCTGTGTTTTAAAATTGAATTTTTTTATTTAGTTTGATCCTCTTTTCTTACCAGATGTGTTCATTTCTCATCCATGGCTTCATGCTGGGCGTGGTTCTGACCACGTTGCCTCTGGAGCGGTGGAGACACCAGGCTGAGGGTCTGCTTTACAGCACCAACTCTCCACTGGTGAAAATAAACCTGTTGGGTTTTGGCTTGGCGACAAGACAACAGTAATGAGATTCAAACACTGACATGGTGGGGTGTATGACCAAAATGCTGCAGGAAAAAAAGGCATCGAGTTCATTTCCACGTTTCGAAAGAGGCTTCGGAGCAAAAGCAGAAAAATATCAGAGAACCCAGAAACAAAAACCACGAGAACCGAGAACAGGAACCCAGCAGAAAGAAACGGGAAAATACAGGAGTTTTATAGTGAGTTTCATTAGAGAAGATGGAAAAAACGAATAGAAACGAGTTTCAGGCTGAGAAGAGAGAGAGAAGTGGCAGGGGGGGCGAGCGAGGGTACACACACTGGAGGAAAATTAATGTAACGCTAATAACTAAATATAATAAAACTGGAGAAATTAAAGGTAAAATGTGAGGATCAGTGAGTTCAAAAACATCTCTGCACAGTAAAGTGTCAAACAATGTCTAATAATTTTAAAACAGTTTATATTCGATCTAACAGTTTTGCAGATTGTATCAACATGGCACCTAAAATTTAACTGAGCATCCAGAATTATTCCTAAATATTGAACGCCAAGCGGGCCAGAGACCGCTCCAAAAGCAGGAAATGGGCTACAGCGCAAGGCATTCTGGGTAAATACAACCAAAGCTAACAGGTTAGCTTAACGCTAGGAGGAAAAATGGCTCCTGGTCTTTTACCAAAGACCAGGTTAACATCCTTAGATGTTAACCTGGTTCCTCCTGGGTGAGTCGTGGCTGATCTCCTGTGGTTTTCTGCAGCAGCAGAACCTTAGAACAACTTTGTGTCCGTTTCTCTGGATGAATCCATACGTCTGGGTTTGGTAATATTTTTGCCTCCTGCATGTTGTTGGATCCTTTTTAAGAGATTTCTTGATTCAATAGTTGCAGCAGTGATGGATGGAGGTTTTCTGTCGATCTGAAACATTTCTGGGACAAGAAAGAAGCGAATAACTTTTTCACAGCGTTGCAGTTATTCCTGCTGGCATCTTCAGCATTTCCTCTAAATCTGTAACCAAGCTGACGGACTTCCAGCTTTAAATCCCAAACCAAACCAGATTTCCAGGGAGTCGATTTCAAAAGAAAATGGATTTTTTTCCATTACTCTAAGATGGATCCGGTCGGGGCTGATGACACTCTGAGACTCGATGGCTCCACAGATGTGTGGATGTAAACAGTTCTGGAGCCAAACGGCAGCCAGGACCCGTCTGGCTGAGGACGGAAACACAAACGGAGCGAGAATCAGACCCAGTCCCTCCGCTGGATGAATATTTATCAGCCAGAGCCAGAAGAGGGGAAGGAGAGATGATCAAAGGCACGGATCCGCTTTGTTCCAGAAGAGAGTAAAACAAAAACGATGACGAAGACGAAGAGGGAGGTGAAGGGGAGACGTTGAGACAAATTAATCTTTTTTATCTCTAGTTTGAATTATTTACCAGGTTTCTGCAAGGTCTTACATGTAATTATCCTGATTTCAGGCCTTTAATAATCTGAGATGCGCCAAGATTTCGCATAATGAGTCTTAAAATAAATTCAGTTAATTGTTTTCTTGTCAAATGAAATAAATGGCAGCATTTGTTTATTAAACATCTGCTGGTCAAGATGACCAGACAGCCGAACAGCCGGTCAGAGTCAGTACTGAGAACTCCCACTGTGTTTGGTCTTTGAATGCATCATGTACGTTTCCCTGCAGCACATTTTTACAGGCAATGTAAATCTGTGAATTACTAAAAAAACTGATTGGTGCGTCCTGAACCACGCCGTCAAAGAAGATCTCCCGAATATTCAGGCTGATCCGCTGCTTAAAGACTTTATTCAACCAGAGCCAGCTCAGCGAATTTAAGACGATTTGGCCTGAAAACAGATTAGGACTAAAACCTTTTGTCAATAACTATAATGAAGCTGCAGGAAGACGCCGAGGTTTGCTGCAGACGCACCAGAGACAAATTTAAGTTAATCGTGTTCATGTTAAACTAAGTGTGTCAAACACAAGGCCCCGGGGCCAAACCCGGCCCGCCACAGCTTCTTCTGTGGCCCCTGGACTCCAGAGGTAAATAGAACCAGTTGTGTGCTTAAATATTATTTATTAATCAAATCAAAGTGGATTTTATTCGTTTACTGCCAGATCACATCAGGCAGTTCTTCTGGTTTTACTATGATTGTGGAAATTCAGGCAAAATCAACAAATCGTGTTGTTTTGAGTTTATTGAAAGTTTCCAGAAAAATGATCAAAAACGTTTGTTTTTCATTATACCAACTCCCGCCTGTAGGTGGCAGTATGTTTTACTTCACTTCTGCTTTACTTGATGTCAAGTTTGAGTCTGTGATCGATTTGGAAGTAATTAAGTCACATTTACAGTCATACATGTCCTGCAAAATGTCTTGCAAATATTTTAAAATTAACACTTTATTACAAAAACACGATGAAATCCTGGAGGGACGGATAAGTGAAAAACCCTGATCTGGATCATGAGTTTGGTAGTTTATCTAACCCATGTTAGATAAACTTCTCTATAAAGAAAACTTGTCTGAGTATTAACCCTTAAATCACTTTTGTATCCATGATGATTTAGACGTTTCAGTATCTTTGAAAACAATATGAACTACATTTAGATTTTTAGATAAATCATAAAATGTCTGTTAGGGGCACAAAAGAGAAACAGTTACTCTTAGATTGGATTGGATTTTGAGTCGTTACATTTATAGATGTTGTCTAAACTTTATTTAATCCATTAAAATGTGGATTATTTTACATTTATGTGTTCGGGGGACTCTGAGGTTCTGGTTCTGCTGGAGGTTTCTTCCTGTTTCCACTCCACTGTCGCCACATGCAGCTCAGTCTGAATAATAATAACAATAACATGAATAACTGGTTGAATTAATTTTTTTTGTTTTCTAAACTGACGCGAGACATTCGTTATTTCCTGCTACATAAATTGAAATATTCTGATTTGTCGTTTTTTTTCTAAAAATTTTGAAATGAAAAACGAAAACATGGTAGATTGATTGCTTACATTATTTTATATTTCGTTTCGTAACTTACTTCAAACATGCAAAAGTGTAATTTATATCAACACCAAACAGCCAATGCAATATAAAAAATATTAAAAATAATATAAAAATGTGTCATTTAGTTGCATCATAAAATGTCAATGAAATAAATACATTAATCTGTTGATATAGCAGTAAAAACACTTCTGTCTGGTTACAGATTATCTGTAAATAACTCAAGTGAAGGAAATGTGGAAATAATTAAATTTTCTTTGGTTTTATGTAATGTTGTATTTTCCTGAGATTCTAATTTTGGGTTTTTATTACCTATAATCTCTAACGATCAGGATGATCAGAAGAAAACGGCTCAATATTGAGCTGAGTTGTTTGCTGGAAACATTTTTCTTTTTCCACCGACTCATCATGTTTCTCGTCTCCCCCTCCGGCTCGTAAACCCCCACCCACAATGCACCACTGCCTCCATGACAACAGCAGCCGCCGTCAACCTCCTCAGCAGAAACGTCCGACCTGCTGGAGGCGTTTTCATGTTTTAATGAGCCTCAGCCTGGAGAGAGCAGCTCATCAACTCGGCCGTGTCGTTTGTCATTTTTAATTACTAGAAAGAAGCACAAGGAGATTTTATTTCTGTCACCGTGAAGCTAAAAACCTCCCCAGTGTAAAATTAATTGTTTGTCTGGAAGCTTCAGCAAACCGAGAACTTACTGACCCACTTGGAGCGTCGAAGCCAGTTGGATGGAAAGTAAAACCAAACTCAGACGCTCAGCAGATCAGCGGTTTGTTCAACAGGAAGTCGAGTTTCACTGCAGAGGAAGAGCTTTACGTTAAAATGAATCGCTCCGGTTCTGCTGGAACGTTTTAATCCTGATGTTTGGCCAACATTTACGATTCTGTCGGTTCTGACTCAGCAGAACGGCAGACTGGTTTCAGTCAAAGAATATAGTTATGATTTCACCTGAAAATGGTCAAATCATTTGTTTTTTAATCTTTTTTTTATAAAAAGCTGAAGAATGTTTCAAGTCCAGATCAATATAATTATTATTAATCCACAGATTACAGGAATATAATCCCACTTTTCTTGTGTTGCTGCTGATTATTTATGTCTGAATGTGACGTTAGCAGAACAGAAACAACCTCTGATGTTTAACTTTTTGATAAGTTGTATTTAATTAATGAAACCATAAATACTAATAATTATAAGAGTTTTTTTAATTCAGATGTTTACATGAATGGGATTCCGTACATTTCCTGTTTTCTATTTGTGGGCGTTTTAGTCGTTGGGGGTTTGGGAAAATAACGTTTCACTCAGTTTGACACTGGAGGAAGTTAAACTAATTTGGCCTAATTAAAGTTTTTACTCCCACTGTGACAGCAGAGACTTGAGTAAAATTACACTTTAAATCATTTTAATGAGGCGTTTCCACGGCAACAAAGGAGAACAACAAACGACTGAATTATGAATGTTTTATTGATTATAAACTTTACGCATTTATAAAACAACTTATTTAAACTAAAGACTAAAACATTTTAAACATTTTGGGTCCTGAGTTTTAAAACATAAACATTTTGTTTCTGCTGTGATTTATCAACAGACCCAGAAGACGAGGAAACTTTGATTTGATTTGTTTTTGTTTCTCTTCCATGTTGAATTTCACTTCAGTTTAATGAATCTCTTCCTGTAACATTTCCACCGAGCCGTTTCTGCTTTTCTTCTTTATTTGTATTTTTCTTCGTAAAACCTAAATTATATTTAGATGCAGAGAAAAGCCTGTAGTTTCTCAAACTAGCATGTTTTGCCATTACCGTTTTGCATTAGTCTGATGCTTAATGCATCACTGAGCTGCAGAGACTCCATGGATCATCACCTGCAGACACATTGAAGTGAAAGATGAGGTGCAGAAACAGCAATCTGAATTTTAAATGATAAATATGCTCAAAAGAACAACATAAAATATTGCACAATTTTAAAAAATGAACTCAAGCATGACAATAGAGGAATAAACTGAGTTTTAGTTTTTCGGTCCCTCCTTCACGCAGTTTCTGCGTAAACAATGAGAACGAAACAACAGAAAGCATCTGGCAGCGTCTGGTTTCATCTTCTCAGCTGACTGATCTCCACTGAAGTGGCCGCTCTCACTCCACCGCTGTTCCCGCCCCGCTGCCGCCCTCGCCCCGCCGTCTCCCTCGCCCCAACGCCG
>NW_006800392.1:132117-138411 GCF_000485575.1 Poecilia formosa | reverse complement strand
GCCGCCCCCCTTTACCCGCCGCCGCCCTCGCCCCGCCGCCGCTCCTCCGTCACCTCCACAACAAATCCACCTTGAATCGCTTTGCTCCGCGCCATCTGAGGCTCCTCGCTGAATGTGTTTCACCTGCAGATGAAATTATGCAAGCAGAGGCTTTTTCTTGTTCAGTCTAACTGCCAGAGACTCAGGCTGAACCTGCAGCGTTTCTCCAGGAGACAGGAGGTTTCATGTGGGTCGCAGTCGAGTCAGAGGCTTGTTTTCTGTTTCCTGTGGCCGAGTGTCACTCTGTGGACATTAACATTCAGATTCAGGCAGAACAAACAGGAAGATACTGCAGAGTTAAGCTTTATCTTTTATTAAACTTTACCTCTGGTTCGCTCCAACACGACTGAGAAGCTGGGCGGCTTGTTAAAGCAGAAAATTCATCCTTGTTTTCAAGTGTTAGTTGGAAAAATACTCATCACTGTAGGGCTTACACTGCAAAAACACACAATCTTTGCAAGTATTTTCAGTCTGGTTTCCAGTGCAAATGGCTTATTAGACTGGAAATAAAACAAAACTGACCTGTCAGTAACTTTTCAACAAGATATATGTAAATATATCTTTAAATATATATGTAAAATATATGTAAAATTTGATGGAAAACTTCCTCTGGCAGATTATTATAACAACAATCCAGCAGTGGAACTGGAACGTTTAATAAATCTTAAATCAAACTTCTATGTCTTGCTTAGAAGTTACTTGTAAGTTAGTTTTTTCAAGAGTACTAAGACATTCGAACTAGAAGCTGCATGAAAATACTCAGTAAGTTTTTGTGTTTTTGCAGTGTAAAGCTGCTTCACTAACAGCTGAGTTTTCCTCCTGCTTGGTGTGAAAGCAGAAAAACTCAGTTTAGGTACAAAATGACAAGAAAGAAATGAAATGATGTCAAATCAAAGCAAAAAATCTACCTTGTTTGCTCCATGAGGCTTTGGTTTTCCTACCACACTGTTTTACTTCCACTAAACTTCCCATTAATATAGTACAAAGCGCTCTGTTCCACTTACACTCAAATCATGTAATCTGTTTCTTCAGCTACTGAGTTTTGGGTGTTCATAAAAAAACACATGAACAATTTCACTGTGCAAAAGGAGTAAAATCTAATCAGTTCAAACCATAAATCAGTTCATCTTTTTTACTTATTGTGGAAGTGAAATTTAAAAACGAAAGTGAAGATTTAACTTTACTTTTGTGAAAATAAAAAAAAAGAATCAGTCTGTATGACTTCATCAAGTTAAAGGTCAGTTTCTGCATAAAAAGAACTCAAAAGATTTCACTCCGTTAGAAATCTGCAACTTTTAGTCAAAGTTCAACATCTAACACCAAATATTTATAACACACTATTTACAAAAAATAAAATAAGATTTTATTATAACGCAGTTTATGTGTCACAGCAGGTAACTTAGAATGCTGACTGTTACGTGATAAATCATTTTAATCAAGTTATAGTGGAATGTTGGCAAAATTGTATTTCCATACAAAATAAATGACTGGAAAGAGAAATAAATTACCGTATAATTTACATAACAGATGGCATGTTAAGGTTTTAAAAGATGAGAATTTGTTGAAATGTATCTGCATATGTGAAAAGTTGTGGTTTGAAATGTACATTTTAAATATTTCTATTTATTTTTAATTAACAGTTAACAACCTCATTTAGCTGAAAACAAACTTTCAAACATTTAATTAGAGAAATCTTTGTTTCCTTTAAATAATGGCTGGTTTTGTTAATCCCAAGTTTTAGCAACACAAACCATCAACGGCAACAATCAAAAACCATTTGGTAGATTTTATGTAGCTAATTGTTAAAACTAGCTTAAATATTGATCAAGGCTAAAAGTAAATGTTAGCTTTAGCCATAATTAGCCTCTAATGTATGCTAATGTAAATTCTAGCAGGGTTGTTATGCTAAAATGCCCTCATCTTATAGATATACAATGCTAACTTATGTTAGCACGCTAACATGCTATGGCTAGCCGAGTCTAGGTGTAGCATATTAATCCCACTGTTTACTAGCTGTTATTTCGTAGAGGCTAACATCTAGCAAACACTCATATTGGTGTATTAACAGCAGTGTTAGTAGGTAGCATAGCCATTAGCATTATGTCAATGTTATTAGCTAGTAAACTTGTTTACTGCAGCGCTAGATGGGTTTTCAGTGTGTTAGTAGCAGTTTAGCTCAGACGTTCCCTTCAGGAGTTCATGGAAAAGGAAAATAATTGCTATAATTTAAAACCAGACGAATCTTTGTGTGTTTCAGTGGTTTGGTGATCTGGTGACGCCGGTGTGGTGGGAGGACGTCTGGCTGAAGGAAGGCTTCGCGCATTTCTTCGAGTACGTCGGCACAGATTTCCTCTTCCCAAAGTGGAACATGGTGAGTGGAGCAAAACTCTCCGTCTGTCCAACATCAGTCTGGACCTTCAGCGCTGGAATCAGAATCAGTGAGCTGCAGTTCAAAGGAAAGTCTGGAATAAAACATTATTTATTTATTTACTTGTTTAACTTAAAGATAAACTTCTGTAAGTCCTGGATTCAAATTTCCAAACGTAGCATTTGGTTTTTAGAAATGCTTGGAATATTTTTCAAAGTTTTACTCATTTTGGGAATTTTTAAACCTCAGCCAACTTTTAAAGTAACAATCTTTTTTTTTTTACAAATTTTACATAAAACTAAATCAAAACCTCATGTCAACATTATGAAAATTCAAACTGAAACAGGTTTACCTAAAAAGTTTGATCAGATAAATTTAAGACTTTTTTACTTTGGGAAATGGAAAAATTGTAAAACTGAAAAATATCTCAAATATTAAAAATAAATAAAATTATATTTTAATATTACATAATATATTTAATGTTCTGTAAGTTTCTGCAAGTCTACAATGACTGGAAACAGTTAAATATTTTCTGAAGCTGAATATTTAAATAATTTTTAAAAATATTAACATTCTGCTTAAAACCCTTTTTAACCAAATTTAGAAAATCAATTTTTTTTTTAAGTTTTACATTTTATAGTAAAGTTTTATGTATTTTAGTCTGTATGTCTCTTTATTGTTACATATCAACTAAAAATTATTAAATGAACTAAGAGTGTCAGCTTAAATACTTATATTTATCCTCAAGTATTAATTTTTTTTATTATTTTCATAATGCTAAATTATTAACTAATTAGGTGTTTTTTCCAGAATGAAATCAATCATTTTTAACATTTCTTACTGGGGGACTGAAACAGAAACGTCCAGCTCAGCTCTTTGAGTTTGTCTGGATTCCTCTGGGTGAATAAACACATTCCTCCTCCTGCAGCGTAAACTTGGCCTCCTGCTGTTTCTTCTCGTCCTTTTCTGTGTAAAATGTGACATAATTTAAGGCTGAAGTTAAAAAGTGAAGCTCTGCGGATCAATATCTGCTTTCCTGCTGCTCAGCAGATAATGTTCAGCTGCAGCTGAACATTATCTTGTTTCGCTCACGTTGCCAAACAAATGTGCAGAGAATAACGGGACGAAATCCGACTAAATTGGAATGAAATTCCTCCTCAGATTTGCTACAGACGAGGCGGATCTGGTTAAAAACGTCTTCAGCTCTGAGCTGCAGAACTTTAAATTGTTTCTGCTGAAGGGCGGCGTTATTTACCTCCACTACTGCCTGGACTGAGGAGGCTTATCAGCTGCAGCACACGGCCTGCTGGAGCTGCTGCTGCTGCAGCAGCAGCTGCTGCCGCTGCTGCTTTAAAATAAAACAAATATAGCAAATTGGAGCATGCTAACGAGCCGATCCCGATAGCAGCAGTCTTGTCTTTCTGTCGCATGTTGGTAAAGAGTTGTCCACATGTTTTCGTTTTGTTGCTCCACTAGATCCAGTGGATCCACTAGATCCAGTGGATCCACTGGATCCACTGGCTCCGCTGTGCACTGAGGTTCAGACTTGTGGGAATTTTGTACTCGGTCTAATTCTAATCATTTCCGACGACGTTCTGCTCAGATTGATGGAATAAACTGTTTTTTTGCGCAGTCAGGAATTGGAGATGATTTTCCTGAAGTCCTCCTTTATCGACCAGCAGAGGAAGATTTCAGTTTACTGGGATTGTTTCACCCGCTGGATGTAGAGACTCTGTAAAATAAACCAGGGAACGACGAACAGCAGGGTAAAATACTCACACTGACAGTTTTTACCTGACGGTGTCGGACCGTCTGTGGTAAACATCTGAGGCCACGCCTCCAGCTCTGTGAGCGATGATCAACGGGGAGCGGTCTGCTACCCAGACGAGTTTAAACGGCTCCGTGTTGGAGGAGGAGGACAGGTGGAGAGGAGGAGTGGCGCTCTGGAAGGGATGGAGGATCAGCAGACGGTTTAAAGTTCACCAGCTGCTCCTGAACGCGGCGCCGACCCGGCATCTGTGTCTTTGTACTGGCTCAGTTTGGGTCCATCTGGTCATTATGAAGCAGCTGAACTCCCGGTTTCACCTCTCCAGGTGATAGAAAGTCTGAGTTAATCAGAGCTGATGTCTCATTTAGTCCGATTCTCTGCTCCGTTCCTCTCAGTCGTTCCAGTTTCATCCAAATGTTCAGTTTAACTGATGAACTAATTGTGTGATTTGTGGTGGAAGCCGTCCACTGTGTGTTTGCCTTCGCTGTGTTTGTGCCGATGTGCATAACGAAGGCCATAATCAGATCCGTCTCCTGTTTAAACATCTAGAAAATCCAGGAATTAGTCAGACCCGACTGTCCCTTTGGTCCTGAAAGGATTCAATGAAACTAATTTATCCCTCAGACAAACAGACGGTTTCTGCTCAAATCAAAGCTTCTGGAAAAATACAGGCTTTGATTCACAGAATAACCATGGCAACGGATTATTACAGGGAAACATCAAATTTACTTTGTAGGAGAATTTATAAAATCCCTCATTTAAAGAGCGATTTACCAAGAAATGGTAAAAGGACGCAGCGAATGAACGCGGGTGGTTTCAGTGGAAATAAAAGATCAGGAAACGTTGAACAGAGAAACAGCCGGATGTTTTCATCAGGTTTGGGTTGAAATTTGAGTCACAAAATAAAGAAATCTGCTGGAGTTTCTGTTTTCCTGCTGCTTTGAAACCGAACTGTTGGTTCAGTGAAGTTCTTTTGTTGCATCGAAGCTTTTTATCATGAAAATTAACAACACAAACAAACATGAAAAGTGATAATCAAAACAGTCCAACATCAACATAACAGGAATAGAAAGAAGCATATTGTTATTTAAATCTACTCTCTTTTTTTCCAACAAACCCCCAAATCAAAACCAGATGATTTTTGGAAACAATCAGATTTTATTAGATTCATATTTTCAGTCAAGAGAAAATAAAAACGTAAATAAGTGAAGAAATGAAATGTGAAAACCACTGGTTTGATTTAAACAAAGATCACGTCTCACTCAGGTTTAATCACATCAGGAATTACACTGATCCATTGTAAACCAGGAATTAGACTGATCCCTGTCGATGCTGCTGATCTTCTTCCTCAGCATCTAAAACTGCATCAGCATTTCTCAACAGATAATCATTTTAAACCTCAGTAAACACTAATCCATAAATTAGACAGAGCCGCCTCTGTCTAGGTTTAGCCTGATCCCCGGGGTAAAGTACGCCGAGCTCGTTAAAGGCGGCCATGTTGGCAGAAATCAATTAAAACGTGAAGAAAGGAAAAGAGAACTGGCATAAAATAAAGGTTGAAAGGATTAAAATATGATTTAAAGTGGAATTAGAAAATAAAATATCAAATAAAACACTTTAAATGAAATGTATAAAACATTAGAAGTCACAACAAAACAAACGGATAATAACAGATTAAATCCTAATCACCAAATTAAACCTTTAATTTCCAGATAATTTGGTTTACATGAATTGATGATTTATTTTTAATGTAAGAAAATCTTAAAATCCGACTAAAGCTTTTCATCTAAAATCAGAAACTTTTTGCTTTAACTGAGCCACTCATCAGATTAGCCTCAACGTTTCAATAATATTAATTCAGTAGAGGACGACCCCTGACCTCTGCAAACAGCCAATCAGCAAAAGCGGAAAAAAATCAGCCAAAAATGTATTCCGTATTTAAATGTTCTGTTTTAAAACGTTTTGGATGCTTCTGGGTTTACTTTGACTAAACCATTTCCAACTGAAGTGGGCAGGAGAGACTGTGGAGATTAAAAAGTGATAAAGGTGACGCAGCAGGAGGGTGACGCAGCAGGAGGGTGACGCAGCAGGAGGGTGACGCAGCAGGAGGGTGACGCAG
>NW_006800392.1:116856-131684 GCF_000485575.1 Poecilia formosa | reverse complement strand
GGCGACGCAGCAGAAGGGTGACGCAGCAGAAAGGTGACGCAGCAAAAGGGTGACGCAGCAAATGGGTGACGCAGCAAAAGGGTGACGCAGCAAATGGGTGACGCAGCAAAAGGGTGGCGCAGCAGGAAGGTGGCGCAGCAGCAAGGTGACGCAGCAGCAGGGTGACGCAGCATACAGGAAATATGATGCTGGAGCTTTCGGACAGTTTGTTTGGTTTCGGTTTCGTTCAGGCTCATCCAGCCCGTTTCTCTCCGTCGCTCCCAGTAGGAACCGTCTCGGTTCTCCGTTGTGTTTCCAGGAGAAGCAGCGATTCCTGACCGACGTTCTCCACGAGGTGATGCTGCTGGACGGACTCGGCTCCTCCCATCCCATCTCCCAGGAAGTGGAGCAGGCGACGGACATCGACCGCGTCTTCGACTGGATCGCCTACAAGAAGGTAGACCAGCGATTCCAACTGTTCTGCAGAACTTCAGCATCAACTAACTTCTCATCAGATCAAAACCAGGAAGTTCTGGTTCAGTGAAACCGTTTGGACCGAGTTCCAGAGATGGTTTGATGGAAACCAGCCCCAATAAAAGCAGAAACAAGTTTTTTATGTAGTTGTTCAGATTCTGAACGTGTTGAATCCAGACGTCAAACACAGAAAAATCCAAACCAAATGAATCGGATGTTGATGACGCTCTGAAAACAGGAAACGGGCTGCAAGTCGCCCAGACCTGTTCACGCTGCTTTAACCCCACTCCAGTCCGGTTGCCCAGAGAGTCTGGTCCGGTTGGTGAGGTGTGATGCTAAGCTAATGCTAGCTCTGCTCATTGACTCTCCCTGCTGTTCCTGTGCGCTGTCTGCAGGGGGCGGCGCTGATCCGGATGCTGGCGAACGTGATGGGGCAGCCGCTGTTCCAGAAGGGGCTGAACGTGAGTGCAGATCTGTTCCTAGAGGTTTTAACGTTGGAACCGACAGCCGGTCGCTGGCTTTGAAGTGTTCTTAAGAGATTTGTCAGCGAGTCGAGTTGAAGGTTTCAGACAGACGATCTGAGCAGAGACGGCAATAAGCCATATTTTAGAAACACTCTTACCCTTAAGAGCTTATGGTAATTGTAGGGTTGAGCTGCGGATGCAGTTTGTGTAAAAAGCTCTTTGGTTTGAGTTAAAGCTCTTTTAGATGTTTCTCCCTCTTTTTGAAAGCAGATTGAAGGAGGACATGGTGGGTTTTAGTCTGAAAGACGAGGCTTCGCTGGTCCAGACTGCCAACCGCAGGGTGAAAACATTCCCATCAGTCTGGAAAATGGTTTTACTCTGCTCCCACTTATTCCTTTTAGGAATCACCTTCTGAATTAAAATTCATCTTTTTTATGACACAACAATCAGTTCTGTGTCTGAATTAGTTTCACACAGAGGTAACATCAGCTCTGGTTTGTTTTCGCTGCTCCACTTTGAGTGTGTCTGGTTAGAAAGATGCTGGAGTAGGGGATGATGATCATCACACATGGTTTGAACTTCCTGCTTCTCTCTCTGCTCTGCATCCATGAAAACTCAGTTTTTAAAGAACAAAGCAAAAACTCTGCATGTTTTTATGATTCACCTTCCCTTCCAAAGAAAAAACACTTTTTTTCCTTTCTCTCTCTCTCTCTTTCTTTGTTTTTGTCTTTCTGGATAAAACAAACAAAAAAAGAATAATTCAAATATCTCAAAAAACCCTGAAAGGCTCTGAAAATCAGCTGCTGATTCTGCAGCAGCCACACATTAATAAGTAAATCCTCAGTAAAAACATCACATTCCTGGATGATGTTTCTATTTTCTTTACTGAGTTCAAAGACAGAATCAGCCGCTGGATCAAAGAGGAAGCTGGGAGGAGTTTAGTGACAGAAATAACTTTTACAGAAGTTTGATTTTCCAGCAGATAAAAATCCAAAGGAAGCTCAGCCACAGCAGCCGGAGCTGGAGACCCTGGAGTCTCATTTGTGCATCAGCTCACTTCATTACAGACGAACTCCGGCCAATAAGATGGAGGCCAGCCGCTACGCTTAAATTTATTTTACTGCCAGAAATTTTTTTTAATCCATAAAACTGGACTCAGATCACAGAGAAATTCTGTAAAATATTATTTAATGCTCCCTGAAGGCTGTTGCTTGTTTTTATTTGCTCTAAATAAACTAAAAATGCTTTGTTCATCTGCACACAATAAATGCTGCGTCCTGATTCTCCGGCAGAATTTAGGTGACCCAGAACTTTCAGGAAACCAGGTTAGATATAAACGCTGCTGATTCCCAGCCATGAAGCTCCTGAGTCTATAAAAGGTGATGCAAATGCAATAAGACAATAAAAACAAACAACGGAGGCTTTTTACGGCGCGGTTCAGTTTGTGGGGGACCCACACAGAAAACAACCTTTAAATTTAGGTCACAGAATGAATTAAAGACAGTTTGTGGACCGAACAGAATTATTTTATAAATATTTCAGATCATCAGAACCAGGGTGAATATTAAATACAATTTTCCAGGGATGATTTCATTAATTAAGGAAGAAAAGGCATAAAAGTCTAACTAATGTAACATGGAGTTTGACCCACTCTGCTTCACTGCATTGTTCCACTTATACTTGAGAAATGGAGGCTGGAAAAATAAGATCTTTACTTGAAAAGTGGAAAAATTGGTGCAAAATGGTTGAAAAGTTCTTTAAAAATGACACCAAAATCACCCAAAAAGCACAAAAAATACGCAAAACATCATCAGATCTATTCAAAAGACACAAAACGGAGGAAAACATACAACATTCTTCTGTTCTGACATACATCCCTATCTTTATTTCCTAACCTTTACATATGATTTACACACTCAGAGCTTTAATTGGCAGCATGGATGTGTCGATGCTCTGAGGAGCCGTCTGCAGACGCAGGAAAGTGGCAGCTGAAGTGTTTGCTGTGTTGACAGAGATCCTTCAGAAAGGAAAACAAGACCTCATTAACAGACTGTGAGGCTGTAACTGCTCCGCCACGAAGCTGCAGATTCTCCTAATGAGATTCCTGCAGCCCATATTTATCACCGGCTGCTTGTTTAGATCTGTTTGTGTTGGACCGGCGCTGCGCTGTGTACATCTGTTCCTGTCAGTAAAGGTGTCGGAGTCAAACTCACTTACACACAGCGAGCTGGTACCACCTCATCTGGGTTCTGATCCGCTTATCGAGCCCCACCGGTCCCGGTTCTGCCCTGCCACTTCCTGCCTGCCTGTCTGTGGGATCATGAACTCATCCAAACCTCTCACTTCGCTAAGCTCTGCCGTGAGGACGAGAGAGAAACACAAAGCTCGCATCCTGCCGCTTGTTCATCAGCCAGAAGCTCCTAAAACTCCCGACCTCCGCCAGGCGCGCCCGGCCACCCAGATTAAAAATTAAACTCTTCTGTTCTGACATGTTTCCGATCTAAAAGCTTTTCACTGTCCGCCAGAAATGTGGGAATCCTCTCAGATACCTGTTAGCATTTACACTTTCTTTCAAATAACACAGGAGAGCTGCGGATATTCTCATCCGTTCATCATCTTCTGATAACCGGAGATCAGGTAACGAAGGTAACGATCCATGCCATGATAAATTTATTAAAATCAAAACTTGACCTTTATGTCAGGATTGGGAGGAAGTTTTTCAAAACCTGTGTTTGTTTGTGGGGCTGCACAGCGATACAGTTACCTAAAATAAACGGTTCCTGTTATCACAACAGTGACATGAAATATTGTGATAAAAATGTCAGATAATATTGTTGATATTTATATTAATTAGCTGAAATTAGAGCTCTTTGATTCCCAGACGGCATAGAGGATTTTAGTTAACAAAATGTAATATACAGTAAAATGTGTCACATGTTGGCTTTACCACAAAAGTTACATTCATCATATAAAACATTCAGTCTTAAGTTTCAGGGTTCAGAGTTTCTTTACTTAGTTATTTAAAAATAAGTAAATAAGTTGTTGCCCAAACTGTGTTTTTATTTATTTTTCTTTGGTTCGAATAGTTTTTTTGTTCAAAGGAAAATTTTTAATTATCTGAACCCAGCCTTTATGTTAGAGCCTTACTGAAGTTGTTTTTTGACAGCAATCAACATTTTGTCCCACCAGTTTGTTGTAAGCGCTATTCGACTGAAAATTCTCCAGGAGACGTGCATCTTGCTCTTCTGAGGATCTTTGATGTGGGCGGAGTTTGTGTCCAAATTCAGGGCCTTCATCCCTCCAAGGCGGTTGTGTTGCCAGGCTTTTGTTTTTAAATATTTTTACTAAAAAGGATTAAATGAGTGACAGAAAATCATCAGTGAGATTTTAAACTCCATTATTACTAGCTTGCTAGTAGTTTAGCGCTTTCATGGTTGCTAGGCGACAACATTCGTCAACGTACAATCGGGAATAGACGCTCTGCTGCCCCCAACAGGACAGTTGTGGAAAAACCTGGCACTCTTTGTGCGTGGATTTACCCCCATCTGGCCAGTAGAGGGTGCTGTAACCGCTAGCATGTTCTGTTCAGCTGATTTCATTCACTAACTGCTTTGTTCACAGTTCATTTTGATGCGGCAGAAATGAGAGGCTCCTTGTTTTGGTTGTGTTGTACAAATCCAAGCAATGAGTGGGAGATTATTAAAACTGGCAGCTCTTTGTTTCTCTCTCAGCTCAGTGGAAGAGCCTGCAGACGGTGAACAAAGCAGATTTCCTCCAACAGTGAAGTCAAAATAAATGAGCTCTGCTGCTTGTGACTTTAACTCGCTCACAGCTTCACAGCAGAGACTTGTTTGGGAGGCGTCAGCTGCATGAAGATGTCCTGGAATATAGCAGCAGCGGTGACAGCCGAGCAAGAGCCAACTTTGATCATCTGGGAAAAAACACAGATGAGGAAGAAGTAAATTAGGAATCCTCCCAGGACTTTAAAGTTCCTCTGCTGCCTGGAGTAAGAAAATTAATCTGCTGTTGTAGTTTTGCTTTAGTTCGTTGGGACTCATCATTTAAACTTAAAAGTTTTGGATTAGCCAAAGAAAAAAATTAATCTGGTTCAACTGTTGCTCATACTGGTCTTTGCAGAAATGTTGGTTAAAATCCCTTTATACCTTGAAAGGTGTTAGTCAGATCTTTATTTATATTTATGTATTTACATCAGGTTTTTGTGATGTAACCAACAAAAAATGAGGGAATTTAAACATAATTCCCTGTGTGTTTTATCAGGATAGGCATAAATAAAAATAATTAGTTGTAGACTAGTGTAGTAATGTGAGAAATAAATTTAAAGGCCTAAATTAGCTCTTTTTCCAAATATTTTCTGTAAAATTTATAAATAAACTTTAAAGATTACATTTTCAAAGGTTGAAAATATAAAAGGTGTTGCCTGGTACAACATAAAAAATTCAACACCTTTTCCTTTAAGCACATTTTTTCCCTAATGTGTAAATATGGTATTAGAATAAAGGATAATTGAAAAACTGGGATAAAATAAAAAATATGGGTAATTTACATATAAAATTGCTATATAATAAAACATAAGCATTACTGCTAAAGAATAAAAGATGAACATATAACAGTTAAATGTGACAAACTGCCCAGGTCTGTATTTTCATCTTACACTGATGCAGTTTATCAAGCACATTGTTGGGTCTGTTGTTATAGTGATTCACTTAAAATTGATCATCAGAGAGTTGAACTCGTCTTAACAGTTGAGATTATTCTTAGGTTTGATTCTCAAGGACTCAGGAGTTGAGTTGGACTTGCCCCATAAAGAATTAGGAGACGACATGGAATTGTCTCTCAGAGACTTTAGATTGGTCTTGAACTTGACTCAAAGCTGTAAAACTGACCTTGGACTTGTCCCCAAAAGACTTGAGTCTTGACTAGAACTTAGATCTCCAATTCAGGTCTAGATCCCTCACAGGATCTAGACCTGACCTGGAGTTGCTCCTCAAAGACTCGTGAATTCACATGGACTTGCCCCTCATTAGATTTGACTTGGTTTTGCACCTCAAGGACTCAAAGACCCTTGTCAACTTCTGACACTTCCTTGTTGGGAAAGGATAAGGAATTGACCCTCAGGCCCCTGAGATTTGTCTTCAGCTTGTGTCTCAAGGCCTTGAGAATAACATGCTGTTGAGACTTAACTTGCATTTGTCCCTGAAAAACTTGACGCTTGTTTCAAACACTTGAGTCATGACTTGGACTTGCCCTCCAAATACTTGAAGCTGGACTTGGTCTAACTTCAAATCCCACTAAGGAATTACCTAAAAGCCTCTAGACTTTGACTTATCCCTGAAAGACTCGACTGGAGAATTATTTTTGACTTGCCCCTTACATAATGGAGAGGCCTTCCTCTCAACGACTGGTGAGCATCTCTGAAATCTCTGAGGAAGTGGTTCTGGTCCAGTTTCGTCCAGGAAGGACGTCGTAACAGCAGTTAGATGTGTGAAACGTCTTGGAGACGTTGCCATCATACGTCTCTGTGTCTTTGTTTCAGGATTATCTCCTGAGTCACATGTACAGCAACGCAGCCAGAGACGACCTTTGGAGTAAACTAACTCAGGTACGTCTGTTTGTTTGGTTTTAAGCCATTTTTCTTTTCTTTATTTGGACTTGAGGCTTTAGGGCACATTAGCCTCAGCAGGAGAGGAGAGCAGGCTGACTCACTGAAGTTGGTAATTATTTAGTAATTCTAGCAAAGGCCAGGCCGATGCTCGCCAAGACTTGATGAGATGGAGAAAGTTTGTTACCTTGGTAACCAGAGTGAGTTGTTTTCTCAACAAGAAGCTTTTAATGTGATCACCATTGATTTGTTTTTTTATATACTGAAAATCTTTGATTAACAGGCAGCCAATTAGACACCTAATTTACCTGAAGGTCACTCGTCTTCCTCCAATCAGGCTCTGCACCTTCACCAGCTCGCTGCATTTGTTTCTGTCTAAAGGCCATGCGCTCAGAAGGGCGGGACATTGACATCGGGGAGATGATGGACAGATGGACTCTACAAATGGGCTACCCTGTCGTCACCATCAGCAAGAACCAATCAGAGCAGCTGCCAACCCATTACATCACCGTCACCCAGGAGCACTTCCTGTACGGAGAGGAAGTCAGAAACAACCTCAGGTAGCAACAAAGTCCAACACAAATGGTCCATTAGAGTGTTTTTAATCATCAGATGGTGAGTTTTGTACATGGAAATTTATTTTCCTGCCTTGAAACAATGAAGCTGATAAATTCAGGGTTTTTACAATCGTTCAAAAATGAAAACAATCACAATTTAAATTCTCAATCCCTGCAAATTAGAAAAAGATAACTTAACAAAAGCTTTAACTGACTTTAACTTAAGCAATAGACCTTTATCCAGTTAAATATCTGTTAATCTGCTCTCACTCCTGTCTTCAGGGTTTTACACCCGGAGTCTTCAGCTCTAAGCGTCATTAAGTTTCATCAGCAGTGATTAAAAGTTGGTTTTTAACCAAACTTTTGTTCTGTAAATATAAATTTCTCAGCTTGAGTTTTAGACTCATAAAAATCAGAGATTTCAGGCTGGACTTCTCTGAGTCTCCAGTTTTATCCGACGTTACGGAAATGAAAGGAAGCCGGTTTGTTAGCGACGAGCTGCGAAATGATGAGTTTGATTATTAACCAGTGACATTGGTGGATTATTATGGGATGTTAATGTCTGATAACAATCTGTTCATGACTTAGTGTGATGTATAATAGTCATTACCAAGACTGGAAAGCAGAAAATCAACATGAACAGTTTTCATCTCTTTCTGTCTTAGAAAATAAATGCCTGCTCGTATATCTAATGTGGTAAATAATCATTTTTAGCATGTGAATGAAATCTTTAGGGATTAAAAGATAACTCTTAGGAAATATTAACAGATTATTATCAAACCTTCAAGCAATAATTTGTCCCAAAACCAGTTGAAGCTTCGTTTCTTCTGAGTGAAACATGCAGGAAGGTGTTGGTGACGTAAATTCATGACTCATCAGCTGTTTCAGGATGATCTTTTGTGACGCATTCAGCACTAAATTTGTTAATTTGCAATCACGCATTTCCCCCTTTGCCCACTTTTCCTCACCTCCTTTACTACTTTTCTATCATTTATGCATCATTCATATTTTATTCCCATGATGTTTTATTCACATCCTTGACAATCTTTGGAGTTTATTCTCTTCTGCGTTTTATCGACCCACTTTCTCCTCCATTAATACTTCAGCAGACCTCTTTACCTGTTGCTCACTCCTCCTCCTTCTTCTTTCCTTTTTTCTTCCCGTGAGGCAGTTTACAGTCGCTCCGTCCCGCTCGGCTTCTCGCTGGAACTTTCCTTTCCTCTGTCGTCTTTTCATCTGAGCCCTTTGTGTCTCGGTTGGCTGTTGAATTGAAGCCGTCTGTTTCAGGCTTTGCTGGTTTTCCTCTCTTTGAGTCAGAAACTCGCTCGGTGATCCCAGAGCGTTCGCCCGCCCTTTGGTAAACAAACAGCAACGTTTTGAGCTGCGTTCAGAAGCGCATTTCCTTTGTCAAACCTCTTATGGACGAGTGACGTCTGTTTGGTTGTGAATGCAGCCAAGGTGATGTATGAATCTCACAAACTCTGGCTGATGCCAATTCCTCTCATTCTAAGGACGCGGTTAGAGGGGCTTTGATACCATCTAGTGGTCAGAGTGTGAACTACGCAGAACTGGCCAGAGCTCAAGTTTGGCTGATAAACTCAGTAAATAGTCTTAACCCTGGTGTAGATTGTGCAATAACATATATACATATATACTCAATCTTTCGTTTAATTTTGGGTTTGATGCTTTTTAGCGACTATAGGCAACTGAGGAATGGAAATAAATAATGCTAGTTTGGTGTTATAGTTGATTCCTGCCTATTTGTAGATTTTTCTCCAAATTAGTTGTAGAATTATTTCAAATGTTTGAAAGAAAGTACCATTTCAGAAGCTGAAATACCTTGGGCCAACGCTACTTGACACGCTATTGGCTGGTGTTTGCAAAGCAGCCAATCCAGAAGTGGCATTTATTTTCCTAGCTCCTGATTGGCTGTAGTGTGAGAATGGAAATAAGGAATAGTGTGGATGTTTTCTTCAATGGTAGCGCCATGACTGCTTCTACTGGTCATATTAAAGCATGTTAAGGTGTATTTAATGTTTGAACTATTAACCAGTTAAAAGCATTTTTAAATAATTAAGTACCTATTATATGCATAATTTAGCTACAGTTGTAGAAATTTAAAATTGTGTACATGGACTTCAATAATGCAACATTGAATGAAAGAATTGCTTTAGATAATCAATGAATGATGATACATAATTCATTATGTAAGTATATACTAGAATACAATGATTTTTGTTATTGTGAAATAACAAAAGCTATATTTGAACCAATGTAGTGATAAAAATGGCAATTATTGTTCAAGAAAATATTCTAGTTTTATGAATATGACTAAGTGCCTAGTGGTGCTAATTAGCATCGTACCTGCATTAATTCAGTGTGTTCCTCCTTTTCTGCGTCACACTAAATCCAGGCTCAAATCAGACGCAACTGTTGATGTTTTGTTGTGTCTCTTTTATTTCGGAGGTTAAATGAAGCCTTTATTTGCAGCTCTCAGGTTTATAGTCCAATAAATACTGAAACTGTTTCTGCTAAGAACATTATGGCTGCGGAGGAAGAGCGAGAGCAGCTTTCTGTGTTTCTGTCAGATGTGTCCAAGGCTTTAGGAACAGTTAAACAGGCTGTTATCTGTGGAGTTTAATGAGCTTCTCCTTCTTCTCCTGGCTTTAAATCACACAAGGCTTTATTCTTCGGACGTTTGTTGCCGATCCCAGTCAAAGTCCCGTCTCTGCGTAAAGACTCAGAATCAGGCCATATGCTGTTTATTTGCAGTGTGTATTTTTTATGATGTTCATTCATCAAAGCAGCTTTGAAAGTTGCTGCAGAAGAGAGATGGCTGGAAACATGAAGCAAAGTGGAGATTTAGTTCAAATAATTATAGGAAAGTTCATCCAGTTCAGATAGTGAAAGGGAGAAACGGTTAACTAGCGTCGCTGCTAAAGGTTTCACATCTGCAGGCTCATTTCATCAGTTACTAAACATGAGATGTTTTCACGCTCACTCGGATCTTTCTGCTTCCTAAAGAAACCAGACGTAAAAACTGAGACACCGGAAACTCCTTAAGATCCGTGATCAAAATGAAGGTCTAGTCAAAGTATGGACATACATCAAACTGAAAGGCTGTGCCTCGTGCTCCACTGTGGCTAAATTAAACTGTTCAGTAAAGAAAATGGAGAAAATGTCTCTCAGTGACGTTAAAGACATGTTGACGTCGGTCTGTGCCGGTGGAGGGACACCCAGTTATCAGGTTTAGGGGTCACTTACTTTTGCACATGGAGTCGAGTTGTTCTGGACTTTTTTAGCTCAAAAATTAAATCGTGTGAAAACTGCAACCGGGTTATTTTTGTCTGTTAAAAACCTTCTGAATAAATCTGTAATTGAGCAATTAGTTTTTCGCAGCAGCGTATCTGTAGGTGTAAACTGTCACAGCCGGCACGAACACGCGCTGTCGCCGTCCGCTTCCGCTCACCTTGGCTGTTAAAAAACATTCACAAGCAGTTAAAAGACTTCCAGCCTGTTTACATTTCACTCAGCATTTCCATTTTTGTTCCCATTTCCCTCTGGGACGTTTCTGAAGAGACACCTTTCACTTTAAAACGGCTAAGCTGTTTATAAATAAACATTATAAACAAATTGAGAGGGGAATTATTCATAACTGTCCTGGTTAGCATTAAAACTCCTAAAATCAACACAGACGCTCATTCTGCTACCCGTCAGCTGATGTGGCTGCAGTCTGAGCCGAGCTTTACAATTATGAGTTATGAGTTTCCAGGCACAGAGAGCCATTTTATAACACAAACAAGTAACTGTGTTACCATATGTATCGCATATGACTTTGTAATTAATGCCTTGAAATTGGGCCTCCGTCTCTTTAAGAACTCCTGCTCTCTCTGAAGCTCCGCCTTCAGGAAATCATCCCAACATGGCTCCAACGTTTTTACCAGCGTTGCTCTGAGCTGCAGTTGCTGTAACGAGCTCAGCAGCTCCATCAGGTGTTTGCTGATTGCTGCTGGCTAGTCTGAAGGAGCCGAAAGGGGGAGGAGCTGCGCCTCAAAGGCGGAGCTAGGTCCACCCAGGTGTTTTGCAACGCTAAATTGTTGCCATGGAGATTTAAGAATGATGAAAGACTCAAGGTTTGTGTCTGATGAGGGAGGAACATTAAAACTTAATATAAAGCTTTAAAAAGTTGATTTTACACGATACTGCCCCTTTAAAATTGCTTGATTTTAACAGAGTCCCAAAATATGACGAATGGTTTTCTAACCCTTTCTAGACTTTCTCATCCGTTCATTAATTTTCTCAGATTTTTTGCTCTTTCAGATATTTTTCGTGTCATCAAAAAGGTTCTGATTCTTCATTTTTTTGTAACCAGGCCTGGATGTAACGAGTGACGAGTGAAATCATCACTCCCAGGGTTAGGATAACGAGTGAAATCACGCATTATTTCTATCTAACATTAAAATTTGTTCACATCAAACTAGGAGCCGGCGATACGGACGTAAAGCTTCGTCACCATATTTTTTTCGTTGCTGTTGTGATCACGATAAAAGTGACGACATCAGCTAGTACTTTTTTACGTAACTGTATGACAGGCACTAAATACCACAGTAATTAAATCCCTACAAACACAAATAAATTGAAATTTATTGAACAAACTGAAGAAAACTGTGCAAAATAAAACTCCTGACACGATGGACAGTTTGTTTTGTAACTTCATTAATATGAATTTATCATGAGAGCAGTCTAAATGTGTCTCTGTAAAGCTCCACCTTTGCATTAAACTCCCAACCACTGGAAAAAGTCAACTTTTTTGCTGAAGTTTATGTTTTAATCTTTGGTTTTGGTTTTCTAACATATAAATGAGGTCGATGTGTGTTGTAGCAGAGGATGAGGAGCAACAGGGGTTTCTGTTATCTGAAGAGTTTTGACTGTAAAAATATGCATTGATGATTTCCTGCTGCTTTTCTTCTTATACATCCAGTTGGTTTCTGGCTTTGATGAATAAACTATAAACTCTAAGGACGAGCGCGCTCATCAATATTAATACACATTCTGCTGTCCGTCCTGCTGACTGCGTGTGATTGAGTTCTCTTCTTGTCAGTCGCTCTGATATGAATGTAGGATTAAATATTTGGTTGCTTGGGCCTCGTATTGATCCTCTGCTGCCTGCGGCGACAAACGGTGGTTGTAGGAACGTTTTTTTGGGGTACAACAACGCTTACAGTGAACGCACTCCGAACCATAAACACACATCTGTGTTTAACTGGTTTGAGCGAGTCGAGCTGATTGTATTCAACCCCTAATTAACATCCAGTCTAATTAAAATCCAAATGAGTTTGATCAAAACGAGTTTAATGAAAATCTGGGTTTTCGTGGAACTGAGAAGAATCTAATGTTTTAACCGTTTTTCTATTGGTGCCATTATTACTCGCATACAGTAACGGCTCAGAGTGAAAGACGGAGAGAAACAACAGTTTGAGGATTTTCCTCACACAGCTGGTCTGCAGATGCACAACAAACCCCACAACACCAAAACGTCTGGAAATGTCTCTGAACTTGAAAGGATGAAAACAATTAATGTTGTGAAAGTGAAGTATTAGTGGAGCATAACTCCAAATACTTAACCAGTTTATAGTAAAATGTATGTATAATTTTGGTAAACAATGTAGCTTGGGAAGCTAAGACATCTATACTCAATGCTACATGCAACGCAGCCAATCCAGAAGCAGCATTTATTTTCTTTGCTGCTGATTGGCTGGACACACAGCAGCAGAAATAAGGAACGATGTAAATGTTAGCTTCTGCATATCGATGCATAATGCTGTATTTGGTGTTTTAAATTATTAGTAGCATCTTCTCATCACATGTTGAAGCTAATTCCTTCGCTGAACCTCCAGAATCAAAAGTTTTATAACTCAAAACTTAAGTCTAGTTAAAATGAAAGTTCAGTCTGCCTGAAAAAATACAGCAACTAAGACCTCATACAGAGTAACTGAATAAAACCAGTGAGAGTTAGTTAACCAAACTAAATATGATTTGAGGACAAAATACCTCAGTACAGATCTCCAAATTCAGTGACAGAATTAGGTGAACTAATGGTTAAATGACTAAAAACTAACTCAAACTTGCCACAGATTGATTAATTTGGCGAAACTGTTTAGCTAGCTGCTGGCAATAGATGAATAAAAGCTAAAGCTAGCTTGGGAGGCTAATTGTTGGCAAATTCAGTAACAGTTTTAGATTTAAAAAAAATACAAGAAAATCAAAAAACGTATTGATTTAGAGCTTCATGTTTTAGTGAAACATTTAACCACTAAAATCACATTTGCAACCATTTGTAGAAACTAAAAATTTTCTTTAAGTTTTTCATTAACTAGTTTAGCAGCTAATTCTTCTGCGCTAAAGCTAGCTTTGCTAACTGACGGTGACAACCTGGCTCTATTCTTATTTTTCAAAGTTTCTGTTTTTAAAACAAAACAAATCCATCATAAAACACATTCAAGCTCCAACTCACGTCTGAAACTCTTTCAAGTCGCAGGCAAAACATTCAGCATCTCCTATTTTCATAAACAGCCTTCAATATAATGGCCAAACCACCGTGTGAGAGGCATTGAGGCAAAAATCCTCATAATGTTCCTTTGTTTTCATCTCTGTGGATCCAACATTAGATGAAAGATTATTTTCTTCACGTACCAGCAGTCTAATTCACCTCCACAAAACACTTAGCATGAATGAATCTGTTCAGTTTGGGCCATTTATCAACAACACAAAATGTTTTCATATTTTGTTGCCTTGCAACTTCAGTATATTCATAGTTTTTTTGCAATGTGCAAAATAAATCAATGCATGATTGTAATATAAAATAAAGAAAACACATTTTTTATTTTTAAAACCATTTTTACTTTAATTAAATGAAAACAATGTACCAGTTTTTCACCTAATAACATAATTCTTAGTCGGTCTGGTCCAGAAATCTTTGTGGAGGAATGTTAAGAAGATAATTCTGGGTCTAGATAGTGCATTATATTTTATACATTTAATTATGCAGCTGTTGGCTCTTATGGTTATTATGCTAAATCTTTTTTTCTCTGTATTTCTAAGGCATTATTCTTTCCGTTCTCTTGGCTTATTCACACACATTTTACTCCTAAACTTCAAAATGTACGACTGGATGTTTTTGCCTGTTTTAGGACAGAAAATGTTCTTTGATTTAATGCTTTCACTAGTTTTTCCAGAAAATATTAAAGTTTTAATGTATTGCACTTATTCACAATTTACTGTAAAATAGTGTAAAGATGGTTTTAATTGAAGAAAAATACAAACACTAAATTTGATTTTATAGCTTTAGTGAAATAAAACACTGCAGATGTGCATTAATAAAGGATTTTTTTATATTAAAAATAAAGCTTGAACAGTCTAGAGCACATTTTGAAAAAAATGGAGTATTTACCTGTGAGATCAGTTTAACTCAACAGGTGAGAAGCATTTGGGTTTCAACTGCTTCTAAAAAACTTAAGCAACAGCAACATCCAGCCATTTCTTTTGCAAGAAGTTCATGTTTTTTTGGTGTCTGGAAAATAGACCGTTTCAAAAACCTGCGGAATGCAGGCACTGCGTCACCTAGCAACCAAAGCTGAGTTTCAGAGTGTTCCCTAGCAACCAAAGCTGAGTTTCAGAGTGTTCCCTAGAAACCAAAGCTGAGTTTCAGAGTGTTCCCTAGAAACCAAAGCTGAG
>NW_006800392.1:108571-116750 GCF_000485575.1 Poecilia formosa | reverse complement strand
AAGTGAACGTTGTCGTGACTCATATTAACTCAGATTCTTTAGAGTTGTCGTCGATGGTGATGGCTGTTGGGGGTTGGCAGGAAAGATTTCCTGTAGCAGTCTGTGTCACTGCAGATCTGAAGAAGCCTATGACTGAAGATGCTCTATGCGCTGAACAATGGCTGTTGGAAAAGACAAGTGTTTTTGTCGTTGTCTTACCAACCAGAAGCCTCTCCCTTCTTTCTCACTGGTTGTGCAGAAGGCTCCACTTCTTCTTTTCAAAGATGTACGGCTGTATAATTGTGCATCAGTTTGCAGCCATTTTCACATGTGAGTGTAAACAAAATAACTTTGAGTATAAGATGTGATGATCATGTTTTGTATCACTACCCTAACCTGCTCAAAGAAGCATATTACATCACTTTTAAAGTTTATTTAACTTCCTAAAGGTGTGAAAATGCTAAGCTAGCTTTTCCCCGACAGGGACGCCGGCCTCCAGTCAGTTTCTCCTGACTGATATCTGCTGCCTGTGCGGCTGTTAAGCCCTCGCTCCGCCGCTGCGGCTGTCGCTCGCCTCATTTCCAGCTGACCGATGACCCTCGCTCCCCTAACAGGGGCAATAAAACCCGATCCAATCCCGCTGACCGTCGCTAACATCCTTCTCCCCCTCTGCAGTTTACAGTGGCAGGTCCCATTGACTGTCGCCGTGGGAAACGTGTCCGCTGTCTGCCTGGAGAGCCTCATCTGGATCAACAACAGGACAGGTACGGCGCCACCGGAGACGCCGCTGAACGTCTCTGAAACTTTATTTCCACCTGTGTCTTAATTATCTTGTTGCCGGGAGATAACGAGCTGTTTCCTTGGGAGGATCTGTTAGCGGATCAAACCGGCTCAGGTTCTCTAATTAATTATCTGCTCAGCTCTGTACATGTGAGCTGCCTCTGCCGGGGCTTTAAAGGTTCACAGGTGCAGCGTGTTGCTCTGTTCTCAGGTTTGTAGGCGGAGGGAATAAACATCGTTACGGTTCCTGTAATTTGGCGTCTGCTTTTTATTCAAAAAAGAAAAATCCTGATTACTTTTTATCCTTTCATGTTTTTTAAAACGGCGCTGCTTCTGCTGTTCTTTTGAAAGGATTACTCTTTTGTTAACAGGTCAGCTTTCTGACTCAAAGATTTGATCAATCGTTTGTTCGCTCGGATTAGTCTCCGTTGTAGGTCCCCTCTTTACTTTGACAAACAAAAAGCTTTGAGAATAAACCCCATTTTGTTTTTCTTTTTTCATCATTGTTTCTGAAGAACAAAACCCTCTAGGGATTCTGTTTTAGTGAATAAAGCTCATTTTAGTCCCTTTTTTGAACAAAATAATGTTTTGAGAATTGATCCTGAACTGCTTGGTGTTGGGTTTTGGTGGAAACAGGGGCTCCTGCTGGCTCCGTTCCCCCCTAATGAAACACGTGTTTTGCTTTGTGAACGTGAAGCTCGCTCCGGTTGTGTTGTTACAGCCTGACGAGGGTAATCTCCACGTCGCCACTCTGGCACCAATCTGATGCAAGGAGAGCGAGGAGTTGGTTTAAATCCAAGAAGGAGGAGAAGTGGGCTAACAGCTGCGTTCTGTTTTTATCACCTGGCTGTTTCTCAAAGTGGGAAACGTCCTACAAGCTGCTTCACTGAAGCTTCAACCTAATTTCAGCAGGATGTGCTGGTTTCCTCCTGTGGCCCCGTGATGCTGCTGATCCACAAACCTACAAAATGTAAATGCTCCATCAGCTGGGCTCAGACTACTTCCTGGAGAGGTTTGATGAAGATTAAGCTAAAGTGGAAAAGTTCCAAGTGCATAAATAACTGATCATCCATTTTAAGACCTTTTATTAAAGCAAGTTTCCGGGCTAAAACAACCCAAGGCAGAAAAACATCAGCGATGACGTCTAGAGAAGCAGCCAATCAGTCTGGGAAGGTTATAACACCAACACTGCAAAAACACAAAATCTCACCAAGTATTTCCAATATCTCATTACACTTAAAGTATGACAAACTTACAAGCAACGTTTCAGCTTGTTTTAAGTCAACAATTCCTTAATATTGATGAAAAACTATTAGAAGTGACAAAATCTGCCTCTTAAACACGTTTCCCATATTTTAAGTTAAAATATCTCCACTACTTTTTCATCAATATGAAGAAACTATTGACTTAATTCTAAGTTTGTTTTGTCTTATTTCAGGTGTAATAAGATGTTGGCACCAAAATACTTAGTATGATTTTGTGTTTCTGCAGAGCTAACCCTGACAAAGTATCTGAAGGTTATTTACAACTGGAAGACAAAGTCATCTGCCAATCTTCCCAGGAATCGACGTTCCTGCAGGTTCAACCCAGAGAATTGACCAAAAACCCAAGAGCTCCTCCTCAGGATTTAGTTAGCAGGTCAGAGGTGAAAGTTCATCAAAGGACAGTTGGAAAATGACTGAGTGACCTGAAGGAGACGCCAATAACCAACTAGAATGTACATCAAGATATCATCAGCATACTGGGTGATAATAAATTCAATGCTTTAGTTTACGGATCTAATTTAATGTGTTGTTTCACTCAGAAAGCCACAGGATTGGTCAGATGGATGACAGCACCTGGCTGCTGGGAAACATCAACCAGACTGGCTACTTCCGCGTGAACTATGACCTCCAGAACTGGAAGCTGCTCATTCAGCAGCTCCACAACAGCCCTCAGGTAAACCTTCTCTATTTGTCTGCTTTGATTTTTCTGAATTATTTCCAGATCCGATCACCAAATCAACTCATTTCCTGCTGTTTGTTTTCCTCTCCAGATCATTTCTGTTGGAAATAGAGCGGGTCTCATCGACGACGCCTTCAACCTGGCCAGGTGAGTCACATGACCTCAACCAGTTGGGTTGGAAGAACAAGTCAGTCAAAGTACAAACAGTCTTGATATGTTTTATTGATCTATCTTGTAGCTGAAAGACTTTTTGAAGTTTTATCTCACCTTTGATCTTTTCAAGTTTTACCAAGAGATCTGCACTTTTCTTTGGCAGCGTCGTTTATCTGTCTGACCCCCTGCTACTTAGTTTCACTTGGTTCTTGAGTCTCGGCTGAAAACTTCTTGGTTTTGTTGTTGCCGCCGTTCTATGGACGGATGTTTCTCCTCATTTGTCCATTTTATTGTGCCGCTGACAGGATTTCTGATTTCTCATCTTGTTTTGTTGAAATGCCATCAATAGGAATCAACTATACATTTACAGATGACACCATTTTTAAAGTGTCACAGCTTTTTTATACACCAGATAAAAACAAACAAACAGTGACTGATGAGAAACTGTAAGAAAGTAAAACTGTATCCTGGATACAGATTTAAAAACACAATTTAATATCAGTGGGACTCGATAAAATTAATCACTTTCCTTTGAAAACAATATATCCACAAAATAAACAACACTTTCAGTTAAAAAACAAATTTTGCTGGTAAATTATTTCATAAATAAACATTTGAACTTAAAAAAAGATATTTATTGTTTTTAATCTGTAATTTTGATTATTTGACCATCAGTGTTTCAGGAAACCCTGATTATTCATGGAGCTTCTTTAAAAATGTAGACGCTAACATTAGCATTAGCAACTCGTTTAGCATTGATGCTATTTTAGCCTTGAAAGGCTAACTCCTTTTAGCACAACTTGAACACAACATTAGTCTTTTCCAGCGTCCAATCAGATCGTTTAAAAGCAGAAATTAACCCCAGTGGGACCAGAGAATCGGCTTTGTGTCTGGGGATGTCGGCTGTGCGTCAGATTTAAAGACGTACTGGAAACAAATACAAAGGTTCCATCTTTGGACTTATGCATGTTTAAAAAAGAACAAAAATTAATTGTGTTAACATTTTTAACACATTAAAATCAATAAATAATTAATCAAAATAAACATGTTAAAGTCCTCACCCAACAATATATATTTACATAATAACATTAGTAGTTTCTCATAAATGCAACAAGATTTTAGCTCCTTAGACGTAGCAACGTGTGAAACAGTGACTGGGCAACTATCAAGCCAGCAGCTTTTCCGTGACTTTATAGGCATAGAAACGAAACATTTCTCTACTAAAATCCAGTTTTATTGGTGTGGGCTAAACCAGTTTTCTGACTCGTTGGGTTCTCCTCAGCTATGAACCATAATTAACGTTTCTCAGGAAACAACTGCTTGAAAAACACCAGGATGTGAAATGAAACTGAAAAATGAATTGGACATCTTGAATTGGATTACTGAAATATAGAAACTTTTCACTGACTTAGCTAACAGACCTTCTGTTTTTAACATAGAGCTTCAGCCAAAGGAGCAGATCAGATAGAAATATGTGAAATGTGAATTAATGTGATTAATGTGATTAATCGTGATTGATCGATTGTTAAAATAATTGCCAGTTAATTTAGTAATCGATTAATCGTTAACTTGAGTATTCAGACTCAAAAAAGAAAAACAATCCAGTCAAAGCAGAAATTAATCCAAAACTGGACAAAACACATAAACATTTTGAATTTAAGGTGAGAAACGTTTTGTCTGTAAATATTTTCTAACTGGAACTCCTTAAGCAACATTTTTATCACCTGGTTCAAATTCTGTAAAAAATAAAACCCAACTCATACTGAGCACCTTTTGCTATCCTACATTTATTAACTGCACACTACGTAACTGTGATAAAATAAATCTGTTTTTATTTGCTAAAACTGACACCATGTTGTGACAAAATGTTACAAGAGAGATGAAAAAAATCAAGCTCCCTGAGCTTTTATAGCGATCTGCAAGCCTGCACCGCTCCCGGTTAAAAACAACCAATCAGAGTCAGGAGGAGGGCCTTAGCGCTGTCAATCATCCTCTTGTACACGCTGAGAAACAACTAAGAAAACTGTTTATCTGGCATCATCAGTGGCTATGCTAGCTAACCTTAGCATTCACAACAAGATCTGCTGTCGGGAAGAAGTTGTAGCGTAGCAGAGAAAAAGGAGAGGGTGTGAACAGCGTGTACACCAGCATGATTAACAACGCTAAGCACCTCCTCCTGGCTCTAATTGGTTGTTTCTGACTGCTGTATTTCTGCAGCTTTAAGTGGTTAAAATAAAAAAGCTTTTATCAGATTATTCTGGATTATTACTGGACGGTGAGTTGCTGCAGTGCAGCAGGACGATCTGGATCTGCTCTGCATTCAGAGCCGATCCGGTCAGTGTGAGCAGAAAGTGAGCAGCCTGCTGTAGATGCGCCCGGTTAATCTCCTGCAGCCGTCCCGCCTCACCGCGGCGTGTTCAGCCCGCGGCGCCGTGAGCGCCGTAACAGAAATCCAGGGTGACACCGGCTCTGTAACTCAATCCACTGCTGTCTCTGCTTCCTCCCCCTCACTCCGCCATCTGCGCTCTGTCATGTTGAATGAGCAGCAGCTCCAGACTACTGCGCTGTCATCCTCTGAGGATCCGCGCGCTGACGAGTTCCCATCTGCACAGAAAAAGGAGCTACATATCCATTAATATTCACCCTGACAGCTGAAGCAGCTTCCTCAGCCTGAATCTGTCACGACGGGAAGCGATCAGCCGCCGCTACTCCGCGTAGCTCCGCAACAACTTCCGTCAACTTTTTATCATTTATTTGTCTTAATATTTTTTAAAAAACTGAGAAACCTTTGACAGTTTTTGTCACCACGCATGAAACTCGCGTTATCGATTCTGTGAGGTTCAGAAACATCAGGAGAAATTCCTGCTGCATTAAAGTTGCATTTAATCCGTCAGGCCCCAACCGCTGCTGCCCGAAAATAAAAAAACGTCCGTCAGCTTTTATCAGGGTTCATGTGTTATAATGGTCCAGTTTACAAACCTTCAAGAAAAACTGACTTTAATCTAAAAGTTTTGACTTTAATCTCATGAATTCTACCTCAGATTTTAATCTGATAATTCTAAATTCCAACTTTAATCCCAGAATTTTAGTTTTGAATTTTGACTTTTTTTACTTAGTTTGACTTTATTGAGCGTAGCGTAATAAAACAATAAAACACGTTATGTGCCGAGCAAAACAAATTTAAACCAAACAAAGCAGTAATAAAATGTATTCACGTTACAGGAGCTGGTAGAATCAGAGGAACGATAATTTATCTGCAGAAGAGTTAAACTCTCTGGGAGCCGCTGCGTCTTACTGACATCACGGTTCCTCATTACCAGCCTCTTCCCTCCGCATGTTTTCCTCCTGGATATTATTTTATTTTATTTATCAGAAGTTTTCCTTGTAGATTATATCTGGGCTGAAGTTTGGGAGCTGGATTTGTGTTTATTGTACTCATTGATCCCAGAGAATTATTTTCACCCTTTAATAGATCACTTCGCTTAATTTAAACTTCTGATAAAGTGGATTAATAAAACTCCTGCCAACTGGTGATGAATTTCAGCTGAAACGGATGAGAGACGGAGATCCACTCCATCCTTGTTAGGACTGCCTGCTTAGCCCATTTAAGCCGCAAAAATACTTCTTGTTTACAAAGATGTTATTTCAGCATTTCTGCTCAGTGAATTGATTACGCCTGGAAGGACATTTAATCTCAGGATTAATTTCAGTCATGCTGATTCTCCTCCCGCTCACACTTCGATTGACTGAGAACAGGAGCAATAAATGCCAACTGGTGGCAGTGTGTGTGTTAGCATGCTGGTGTGTGTGTGAAGCTGGTTCTGCAGTAATAAATGACTGTGTCTGTTTGACTCTGTGCTTAAACAGTGATGGATGTCGCCTCCCTTTGTGTGTGTCTGTGTGTGTGCGATCACAGCCGTCCCTTGTTGGCTCTCCACTGAGCCTTGCTAATAGCTAATGGACAAACAATTAACTGGCCCTTAACGATGTTAAAGAGTTAATGAGCTCATTAAGACGACAACGCTGGGAGAAAGACCCAAACGGAGACAACAACTGGGAGGGAAAATTAAAAATCTACCTGCTAATCTCCTCAGCTTCCTCCACTTCTCTACGGATCCAGAGAGCCGCTGCTCTGCTGTGGAGGTGAAACTGCTCCTTAAAAGCAAAATGGTTTAGGAAATGCATTTCTGATTTCCTCTCAGACATTTAACCCTGTAGCTTCTCACCAGAGATTTGATGCTTCTGCTCAGAATAGGGAGGTGGCTCTGACGTCTGCAGTGGCAAAACAGATATAAAAGACCTGCAGAGAAAAATACTTCTGTTGCAAATGTGGCTCCCTAATCCACACACTAATGAAAACTTAGACATATATCTAAGTACTGCTTTAGCTCATGACACAAACGAGTCCCTGAAAGGAAACTGAGCTAATTAAACAGGTTTCACAATGTATGATGCAACAGGTATCCTGTATGTTCTAGAAAATGTCAGAAAATAAAAATATAAAAGGACTCAAAAAACTGCCTAGATTCTGGAAATTCCAGGCAAACATCTTCTAAGTCCTGGAAAGTAATCCTTTGGTTTATGTAAGATCACAAGTAAAATCCAGAAAATTCCTGAATGTAACTCTGGAAAAATCTAGAAAAGAAACAGTAACTTATGAAAATAAGTTTTAGAAAGGACCAGAAAACATGTCTGTTCTGAAACGAGGCCTGAAAGTTCCAGGAAAGTACAACAAAAAGACACCGGTTTCCAAAAAGCAATGTTTGGTTCTGGACAAAGTAGAAAAAATAATCTGGTGCATCTGCAAGTCAAAAAATTTTGATTTTTAAAACTTGAAAATTTCAAGTACATTTCTGGGGGGTTTTCTAAGAAATTTACAAATTTTCAGTCTCTGAAATATCCAAGTTTTTTAAAATAAAATGGTTTTCTAGAATATTTCAGAGATTAATTACAAAATTTCAGATAGTTTTGGCAGAAATGTTTTCTGTTTTTGTTTTTTTACAGTGGCTCTAATTTGCTGTCGTAAGAAAATAACCTGAAGGTAAAAAACTTTACCTTGTGTAACGTACAAGCAAAATAAGCCGGAACCCAAAACGCAGCCAAGACAAGTGTTCAAATTCACAAAAAGTTTATTACAATATAAGGGTGAAGAAGGGGCTCCACAGGGTGTGGTCACACTGGTGACAGAGGGAAAAGGCCAAAATCTGCGGTCAAAAAAAAGACAGGATAAGAAACCAGGAGACTCATGAACATGGAACAAGGCTTGAAAGCTGAGACTGTGGCAACAGACGATCTCGCACCTAGCTTCTTCTTCTTCTTCTTC
>NW_006800392.1:90266-102368 GCF_000485575.1 Poecilia formosa | reverse complement strand
AGCTCTGGGAAAGTACCACAACATGCGTTGTACATCGTAGAAATAACCAGTTTAACAGAAAGTATTTTAATTAGCTTTTCAAGCTCTAAGAGAGTACCAGTCTGTGCCTTGTATATTCTAGAAAGTAACCTGATAGCTCTGGGAAAGTATTCTGGAACTTCTGGAAAGTACCAAGGAACATGTCAGTTCTCAGATGAACCAGAACTTTCCTCATGTATTCAGGGAAAGCCTGTATAACTGATGGTGAAAGTGACATAAACAAGGTGAGGAAGCAGAATAACAGAACATGGGTCAGAAACACAGACCCAGACCGTGACGCTCGCCCTGATGCCTTCCCAGAGTTTGGTTGACGCCGTCGTCCTCATGTCTCCGGTTCAAACCAGTTCATGTAGTTTTGAAGCGTCAACATGTCCGTCTCTTATCTCACTTTCAGTTTGAGGAGAGTGTGAATGCTAATATGGACAGATAGATGATGGATGGAGTTTGATAAAAATGGAAAACGCTGAGGGGACGAGTACAGGAAAGAAAACAGATAAACGGTCGGCTGACGTTGCCATGGTTACCGCCACATCTTGCTCTCTCTCTCCTGGTTCTTTCATGTAAAATCTTGTCAGCGTTTTGGATCGTTTTGAACCAAAAGTCTCTGCAGACCGGATGGATTATGGAAATGCGTTGGAGCCCAGGTGCATGATGGGTCCTGGCGACGATACGAGGCAGATTATGGAAATGTGATGGGTTGGAATTGAGGGGTTTCTCTGCTGCTCGGAGACTTAGAGCGTCTTATCTCCGACAGATTAACTTTCGGTGGACGTCAGAGTGTCGGCGTGTCCCTGAACATTTCAGTCAAGTGTTTGTGTGGATCTGTTGAATGAAAACCTCTTCCCCTCTCTGAAGATGTCTGAACCTCGTGAGTATACGTTCCCTGCTCAACCACAGGCCCCCATCGATATTCATGAGGTTCAGGCTGAAGGTTGAAGCAGGAAGCAGGTACAAAACCAGCAGGAATGTTAACAAACGCACACAGAGAGCTCGTTGCTATGCGCCAGGTTGTGGATGTGGCTCGGCCTGCCTAATGGCTGCTGTGGCATTTAGAGGCCAACTTTCCCTCAACTTGTTTCTGTGTTGAGCTATTCTGAGGATCACTCCTGAGAGTTGAAATGAAGAGCGAGTCTGCACCATAGAATCTGACTTTACATTGATTTACTGACCCTGAATGCACCTCAGTGAGTCCCAAACATTCTCAGCAGCAGTTTAAAGAGTAGAGGAAGGTTATTAGAGAAAACCAGAGGTTTTAGACAAGATGATTGTTACGGCCTCCGTGTTGTGCAGCAGTAGGTGTTGTTTGGCTATGAATAACAAGAATAATATTGTTCAGTGCAATTATTAACAAAAGTGAACAACTTAGATCAAATTCCGGTCAGATTGGAGGGAACTGACCTGTTGCATCGTGACGTCACACCAAAAAGCTGCTAGCAGACGATGACTAGCATTGGGTTTAGCTGCTAAGTTGTCAATATGACGCCCTAAATCTTAAACGTACACCTGACGTATAAATAAAAAATGGACACAGAGCTTTGCCACGACAGCGAGAAAACAAGGTCAGGAAAAAGTTTTTGGAAAAAGAAAGAGAAGTAGTTCAGTTATGCTAACTTGACTTTGACGATCTTAACATGTAGATGTGCTGTGGAATTTGGTTCAGTTACAAAAATAAGGAAATCACCTAATCTACCTCTGCTGTGTTAGCTTAGCTAATAGCAGCTATGCTACCACAGAGACAGCTTGTTAATAATTGCAAAATCAACATAAAGCCTGAAAACAAAACTGTAACGGACTGAATGTTCTGCTCTTTGTGTTTGAAATGTTTGAGTGTTTTTTGCTGTTGAATCTTGCAACATATGATGGTGTTGTTTCCAGTCGCCATGGCAACGAGTCTGCCTGTGAGACACAGAGAGCGAGAAAAAAGTGGCTTTGAGTTATTCTTCCTGCATTATTTTTCCCTTTGCTGTGACACGCTGCACTAAACCAATAAAACCTTCATCTCCAGGGTCATTTTGTTAACGGTTCTGTTCTACTGCCGCTGTGGATGGCGAGTAAAAGAACGATCTGTTTGCCCTCCAGCGTTGTTTACATTGTTTCCGGATGTAAACAATAACATTCAGGCGTCTATAAGTTAAATTGGAGCCAAAGGTTTGGTAGTAATGGACACCAGGTTACACCAACTTGCTTTCTGTTGATTAGGTCAAATATGGACTTTTCAAAGTAAAACGTTCTACTTCCTGTTGTCCAGGGCTTCAGTGTCCTTAACGTTGACACCAGTGTTTTTAGATCTGAAGATGGTGGGAGGGAAACTCAGGTGTGTTCATGAAGGGTCCGTCTCTCTGGCTGAGCCTGTGGACCGGTGATGTTCTGGTCTCCGTCCTGACTCCCCCCCTCCCACACTCAGGGCGGGGTACCTCCCACAGGGCGTTCCCCTGCAGCTGATTGGCTACCTGCCGGAGGAGACGTCCTTCCTGCCGTGGCATGCCGCCAGCCGGGCGCTGTACCAGCTGGACAAACTGTTGGACCGCACAGACGACTACAGGCTGTTCAGCGTAAATAACCGATCCATCATGATCCATCTGAGCTCCACGATGGGCCGCTGGTGCTGACCCAGTGTGTGTGTCTGTGTGTGTGTCCAGGACTACGTGCTGAAGCAGGTGGCGTCCCGGTACCATCAGATGGGCTGGCCGACAAACGGACCGGGAACCGAGGGAAACATCCTGCAGGCGTCGTACCAGACTGAGTAAGAGGAGCGGTTCTGGTCAGCCGGTTCCGATCGCGAGTCACTCTGTTTAAAACTTTAAAGTGTTATTATAAGTGCTAAAACCTCTTCAATCAGGGTGTATGCATACTTATGACCCTGTGTGGGTCAGAGTAAATCCTGAGTAAATTAATTTATATGTTAGTTATAATTATTCCATCTTGAAAACAAAACGGCTCAAACAAATCCTGACTGGAGTAGAGCCGCTTCATTTTCTCTGCAGAAGAAGAAATATCTGACAGATATTTGGAAATTCTCCAGATTTTTTCTCTCAGCTTTTTCCCCGAGTCGATTAAATAAGAAACTCGTCTCTGCGCCTCATTAGCAGGGAAAGTGATGGCCACTCCGGTGGAGTCCAGATTAAATCCTCCGTCTCTGTTATTGGTTGAATGTCTTCCTGTTTCCTGCAGGGAGCTTCAGCGGGAGCTCATCATGCTGGCCTGCAGCTTTGGGAACAAGCAGTGTCACCGCCAGGCCGTCGCCTACATCTCCGACTGGATCTCCAGCAACAAGAACAGGTGCAGCACACACTTTTCTGAGGTGTACCTGAATGCAACGCGGCTACATTAAACCTTAAACTTTAGTCCAGGTGTGTCCAACTCGAGGCCCGGGTCACATGAATAAAACCTTTAAAGGTTTACCTGCTTAAATAATATTGCATCAGCCAGATCAAAGCGGTTTTTATCTGTAAACTTTCTTCAGTCTCTCCAGTTTTTTGTGATTTCACGATTATGGAAAATCAGCAGATCCACACACTTTTTTGCAATAATAATTAATTTTGATTTTTCTGTAAATTTCCCAACAAAACAGTCAAAAGCTTTGGGTTTATGTGATGCTGACTCCCACCTACAGGGGGCAGTATTTGATTCTACTACACTGCTTCCTCAGCTTTACCTGAGTCTAGTAATAGTCGAACAAAAACTCCCATTTACCGTCATACATAAGTGTAAATATTGAAAGATGTTTTGCAAATATTTCTAAATTAGCTCCACAAATCAGCGATTTAGATTGTAAAAAAATCACAAAATATTATTTAATTTTAAGAAGTACTTATTAGATGCACAAACAGCCATTTATTAATGTTTTAACAGTTTGATGTGTTTTATCAATACATTCTGGCACAACCGGCCCTTTAAGAACATTCATGGTCCTGATTTATCCCAAAATGAGTTTGACATTCCTGCAAGTCAATAAGATCTGAAAACCCAACAAACCTCCGTCAGCCATCTCTGATCATCGATTTGGTCACATGATCCCGTCTTTCTTCTCTGGCGTTTCCATCAAAGTTTATTTGTGTCTCGTCCGTGTTCGCTCCCTCCGGGTTCCTAACGAGATCTGTGAAATTAAATTTCAAACGGCAAATTAAATAGAAACAGATGCTTGAGTTCTGTGGAGGACAGCGGGGAGCTGATGATGAGAGGCTTCCTTAAATAATACAACCCAGAAGAAAACGGTCTGACTTCATTAGGCAACGTTTAGGAATGAATATTTATCATCTGGGTTGTTTTACATGTCAGGATTGCATCTAAAATAATGAAGCCAGTTGTGATAAAACCCAATAATAAACACTTAAAATTTAAATAAACAGCTGTTTCGCAGCAATAGAAGTACTAAATACTGCCACCTGCAGGTGGGAGTTGGCATCACTTAATCCTAATATTTTTGACCATTTTTGTGGAAAACTTGCAATAAACTCACAATGATGCATTAGCGAGGATCTGGATAGACTTGATTAACATATCTATAACTGCTTTGACTTGATTTATAAAATATGTCATTAATATATAACATTATTTTACATATTTATAAAACTTTCTCTTTAGTAAACAGTTTCCCAACTGGAACCTTTGCATTTGTGCGTTTCTGCTACGCCCGTTAAATCTGATGCACAATCATCAACATTTGTTTTTAAATTAAAACGATCTGATTGGACGCTTGAAAAGTTTGTTCACGTTGTGCTAAAGAGAGTTAGCCTAAAATAGCATCTCAGTTATAAAGATGTAGCACCGATCTGATGGTTGAACAACAGATAAGAACAATAAATATCTGTGTTGTTGAAATCTATTCAATAATTCAGTATGAAGTTTGGGGTTTTTAATTGAAATTGTTGATTATTTTGATGGTAGTTTTCTATTACAATTACATACGCTGAAATTATCCAAATTCCACCAATAAATGAAGCTTTTTCTTTTAAAATTTGTCATTTTGGAAATATTTTATCCCTGTTGGTGGAAAAGTGATGAATAATTCCACATTCATTCAGGATTAATTTTTCCAAAGGCTGAATTTTAATCCCATCTGCAGTCTTTCTGTCTGTGAGTATTTTTAAATCCCAAACATTCTTTTATTATCAGAATCCAATAATTAAAGCCTTGACAGAGAAGAGCTAATCTGACCCCAGCCTGCTCCAATCAGGACTAAATATTGGCTCTTATTTTGCTCAGAGGAGTCGCACCTGAATATAAAACCACAAAGACCAGAACAGGGAGAGAGTAATTACTGCAGCGAGCAGTATATGGAATATTAATCAAACCACAGTGCGGATTCATTGTAAATTAAATGGCTGTAAGAAGATCTTTGTTGAAGTTATCTTGGTGACAAATGGATGGATTAAACTTGTAACGGGGTTATAGGCACCAATAAACTGCTTCACCTCAATTAACCTCCTTTTCTCCACTATTTTATGAATTATACCCAGCATTTCTAAAGAAAATGAGTCTGGCTTTAAATGTATGCCTTTTAATGCAGAAAGGTTTAGCTGCTGTTTAATCTGTGGCCTTGTTTCACAGCCGTGCCTGTAGGGGGCGACAGCGCGCTGGTTTATCTGTCCAACTGCTCTTCCTAAAGCACATTGAAAATGAAAGAAGTTGAGAAAAGTGCTGGAGTTTCTTTGTGTTCATCAATCTGAGTTTTGCATTTGCTTCACATTTTAGATTATTTAGTTATTTTCTTCCTCTTTGTCACATAAAGTCTCAGTAAAACAGATTAATTTTTGCGTTTCCAATGTATCAGAACCTGAAAAAAGGTCCTGGGGTTGTGAATATTTTTACAAAGCTCAATAATAGTTAAAAAATTAGACCGCTGAGGTCTGCAACAGAGCATAATTATTGGCTTAGACCCCTCTTCACAGCAGAAGCAGCATGTCTAATCAGGTTACAGGAAATGGAGGAACACCCACTGAACACGGAGATTAAATTATCTCCTATAGTTGTGTGGAAGCATCAACACACGTTTCACTGTCAGTCAGTCAAGCCTGTGAGAGTTGGATTTACTGACAGCACTAATTCCTGATCATTTCATTGTTCTGACGTTAATCGGCTCTGGTTAATTGTCGTTTATCTCCAGTAGTTTTTCACATAAACAGTAACTGGATCCAACTGGTAACCAAACTACCAGTGATACCCAGGGAACAACTGGAGCTGGATCCAAACTGGATCAAGAACAGACCAATGATACCAGACAGCAACAGAATGACTGAGAAAGAAAACAGTCAGTGTTTGGAAGGGCCTAGTCAAAGCCCGCATGATGTGGTTGGACATTCAAAGATGAGTGTCTGCAAAACCCAACGAAATAAAGCAACTCTGGAAAAAATGTTTCCAATTTCCTCCACGGCGACGGGAGAGATTACGGCCGACTGTTATGTTTATGAAGTCATAATATCACGAGAATAAATTTGTAATTTAAGGACTTTATTATTAGTTTCATTTTCTTAGCCCTTTTACTTCGTCATAAACCCAATGAATCAGACGGAAAGCGGCTTTTTGCTCCTGAAGGAGGTTTAAAACTTCATGTCTGAGTCTGTCTGCTTTAACAAGTCTCTCCTGACGTATCTCAACCTTTAACCTTTAACTAGGCCACTGTTTTTCTGCCCGATCAGTTAAATGTTTCATCAGCAGTTCTGGGGAACGCCAGAGTGACACTTACACTGCAGAATCCCACAGACAGAGCGACGGACGGAGCGAGCAGATGGTGCAGAGGCATGTTTACTGTCAGAGTGGGAGTTTGATGCAGAGGAAGGACGAGATATTTCAGGAAAAATAGCTTCAGGACCCGAAACATCCTCTGCAGACTGCAGCACACACACCGACTCAGAGAGAGGAAGCTAATGGCATCAGAGCCATCTGGAGGGAGACGCGGCGCGCTTAGAACAAGAAAATGTCACGTTATCTCTCTGAAGTTTTATCAGAGACGGACATTTAGGAACAGGTTAAAACCGAAGGAGGCGGAGCTTAGCGTTGGCAGCTGCTGTCATGGAGGAACACTTTCTGCCTCCGTCAGCAGGAATGTGTTTGTGTTGCTCTTAAGTGGAGCATCTCTAAAAAGATTTCCCAGGTCGGTAAATAATGCAATTGTCCCTGGATCACTCACTAACACACACACACACACACACACACACACACACACACACTGGTTTGTCTTTCTGCCTGCATTAGGAGTGTGTATTGACTTACATTCATTCTACACTTCAAAAAAGCCAGGACTAAGCGAATTTTCTCCTTCGTACTGGACATAATTTCCACTGTAGAAGACGTAATTTGTTAAAAACTTTATGAAACATTTTATCCTGTTTGACGTTTTACAAACAAACAAGGAAGTTAATCCAGTTTTTGTTGTTTATTGATCTTTTTGAAATTACAGCAGCTGCAGTGCGCCACAGCAAAGGAAAAATAAGACTGAAAAAAGGGCAAAGAACAACTAAAATCGACTCGTACCTTGTTTTTCTCGCTGTCTGTGGGTGTGTTCACACTGCAGCCTGAAGTGACTCTATTCCGATTTTTTGGCAATTCCTATTTTTTTGCCGGGGCCGTTCACACTGCCAGTAAATACGACCTGTATGCGTTCTGCAGTGTGAACGGGCAAACGACCTGAAAGTGTCCCACATGCGCAGTAGAGGGCGCAATAGCGTCAGCGTTCTAAGTGTTCTGCCAACTGCCATAAAAAGAAGAAGCGCTCAGTGTTTGCGGAAGTAAACATGGAGGCTAACGGTGGAGCTTAGCTTACATATTTGAAGTTGTTGTCCGACCGGAGCAGCATATTAACAACTTAATCCTCATATAATCCGTCATGGTTGTTTTTCCTGCTTGCGCGTATCAGGACACAGAATACTGAGATTTGTTGAGTATCAGTGACGTTCAGTTCGGATGAATGCGGCCTGGACGTTAGGTCGCATTTGACTCGGATACGTATCGGATATGGGTCACATTCGAAAAAGAATCCGACCTGTGCTGTTCACGCTGCCATGAAAAGATCGGATACAGGTCGCATTACGTCAAAAAAATCGGAATTGGGTCACTTCAGGCTGCAGTGTAAACGCATCTTGTTAGCTTTACTCCCAGTGGACACCCGTTACCATGGCAACCCAATGACAACAGCTTACATTTAAGTTAGCAAGAAGGGAAGCAGAAATCATTGACCAAGATGGCCACTGAACACCTCCCACACTGCAAAGAAACACAAAGAAACTGTAATTTTGGTGTACTGTAGTTTTTAGTGCAAATATCTTAGTACATTTAAAAAAAGACAAAAACTAACTCACACGTAACTTTTCAGCAACATACAGGAGCTTTTTAAAAATAAATAATTCCTCAACATTAACGAGAAAGTATTATTTCCACTGGCAGATAAATTCAAATGTAATATATGGAAATTGTTTTGTCACAAGTGAAATTTGCACCATTCTTCAACTACAGTCAGGGGCCACATAAACGTATTCCAAGTGCCACAAATGGCCCTTGAGCCGCACTTTGGACCCCCCTGTTCTAAACAGTAATCTTAAAACATGAGGTCCTGTACTTTGGTCCCCAAATTACCAACCCGTCTTAAGGAGGTTGGTCATTATACCAGAAAAGGTCCTAAATCAGTAACATAACCAACAACACACACACAGACACACACACACACACACACTGTTCAGCAGTTTACTGTGATTTTGAAGTCAAAAGAGCTCACTTAGTTTTGCTCTCTGACCATTTAGGTCAGTTTCACAGTGTGAAAGAAATGAATATAATTTCATTTTACTGAGGATCCAGTGTGTGTGTGTGTGGGGGTGTGTGTGTGTGTGTTTATACCTGTTTATGTAACCAAATCAGGACCTTTTCTGGTGTAATGACCAACCAAACGGGGACGAAAACCACATACTAACGCAGCAGACCCCCTTTTAAAGGTTAAGTTTAGAGATATGCTGTGAATTACGTTTTTGTTAAAAGGGGGACTATTATGCAAAATTCACATTTTGCTGTTTTATTCTTCCATTTGGGTCTCAACTGTTTCCTAAAACAGACTAAGCTCTTTAAAAAAATCATCCAACCATTTTCTGGCAATAATTTAATGCTTTTTGGTGTCTGGAAAACAAACCATTTCAAAAACCTCCTTATTGTTAAGCCACAAATCAGCAGAAACTGTGCCATTACCTAGCAACCCCAACCAAGCCCAGCCTGTTACCTAGCAACCCCAGCAGCGTTTCAGAACATTTGGTCAGCTGGTTCAATGGCTGCTGGAAAAGACAAGTGTTTACCATCCAGAGTCCACTTGCTGCATTCTTAATGGCTGTGCAGAAGGCTCCACTTCTGCTTTTCAAAGATGTACAGATGTATAATTGCATATCGGTTTGCAGCCATTTTCCCGTGCGAGTGTAAATGTTGAGTTGTGGATATGCTGTGATAAGCAGCATCTGAATGGCTCATTCTGAAAGGAGCTGCTGTCAGTCAACACATCCGCTTTACTTCCCAATTCACTTCATTGAAGTGTTTACTGGGAATAATAAAACTGCCAAAAACCACAGATGGGAAGCAAGTTGAACATGAATATAATGAGGCTGCAGATTTGCCAGTCCTGATTTTGATTACTCTCATATTGACATGCAGTTTTTCTTTTTGTGTTAAAGAGAAAAATCTATTTTGAAACGATTCCAGATTTTTAAAAATCACACATTTCCACCAGTCAGTTTGGCACAGATTTTAATGAGCATAAAAGTGAAATTATGTGAATTTTATGAATTTTGACAGATGTGTTGAGTGTCTTACACTTTATAAATATCAAATTTTACGAAGTTGTTTTGGTGCAAATATCTTACTATAATTGAAATAAGACTGAACTAACTTAGAAGTGACTTTCCACAAATACATAGGAGGTTGTTCCTATGATATTCCTTAGTATCAATATCTACTAGTTGAACTGGCAAATTATTTCCCTTATAGCAAGACATTTTTATAATGTTATAATAAAATAATATGCCAGTGGAACTGGCACTTTTTTATTGATAAGGAATTGTTTACTTCAACTCTTATATCTTGGTGAAAAGTTACTTTTAAGTTAGTTTTGTCTTATTCAAAGTCAACTAGTATAATTGCACAAGAAACTAGATAAAAATGCTGTTTTTTGCAGTGTAAGGTGTGTTTTTCATGTCCAGCTGAAGGTTTTTCAAAGCAACTTCCTGCCGAGAGAGAAATTAGCACCCAGAAAGTGTTGGGGTTAATCCAGAGGAAGCGTCTTATCGGGGCTTTTGGATTCATTACGTTTCCTGCTCTCGTCCTGCTCTTCCCTCACCAGTTAAATCCAGCCCTTATCAACACGCTTTACATTTCCCATGTCTGAACTCTCCTCTTTTTTTTATTTTCTTCCCATCTACAGGATTCCTCCCAACATCCGGGACATCGTTTACTGCACCGGGGTCAGCCTGATGGACGAGGACGTGTGGGAGTTTATCTGGATGAAGTTTCACTCCACCAGCGCCGTCTCAGAGAAGAAGATCTTGCTGGAGGCGCTGACCTGCTCCGACAACACCTTCCTCCTCAACAGGTGCTACGTCACTTCACCTGGAACAGGAAGGGGTTAAAGCCTGATCAGTGCGATCGATCAGAGATCGCTCTTCATTCTGGGATTGCACAAAAAGTTTCTAGCTTCATCCTAGAAAATTTCTGAGATTAATCTCAAGATTTCAGTTTTTCTTGGCAAATTTTTGACTTTGGACATGAGGGATGTCCTTGTTTGTCCTAAAACAAATTCTGAGATTATTCTCCACATTTGTGAGGTTTTCTGCTAAATTTTGATGTTTAAGTTTTTCTCATGCAAATTTTTCACTTTTGCAGCTCAGAAGTTTCTGATTTTTATTGGCAGAAAAATTACTCCTTTTTTTAGTCTATCTGCTCTAATACTGCATCATAACAGGAATGTGTTACTCTAATCTGACTTCTTTTTTCAGTAACGAGTAAATCTCTAAGCGCTACTACATCAATCCAGTAATCAGATTACAGTTGCTTACATACTTACTAAGCTTCAGAGGTCAAATATTTTCATTTAAATGAGGTGAAAGGTCAGGCTCTACAGAAGATTGTTCCTGTGATATTCTGACTAAAGATGGTGCAAAGTGGATGAACGTTGGTGAAAATGTGAACTTAAAGCAGAGGAAAGCAGCTTTGGCTGCGTCTGTGGGAACATCAGAGTGTTTATCAGCCGTTAGCAGCAGCTATTGTGTTCAGAAATATGTGGAAGATGGATGTTACACACTCGGAGCCGGGTTGTTGCATTAATGTGTGTGTGTGTGCAGGTAAACCTTATCCAATCAGCAATACACACACACTCACACACGCAGGAGTCGACACGCGAATCCGTGAAGCTCCCTGATTGGTCACAGAGGAAATGGTTTCAGCACAGAGGGATTGTGGGAAAGGAGAAGGAATTGATTTCAGGGTTTAATGAAACGGCAGCAGAAACCAAACCAACAGGAAAACAGAGAAATGGGAAAAAGGAAAGCGAAAGAAAACTCTGAACTTTTTTCCTCCCACATCTAAAACAAAAATCAAAAAAAAAAAAGCTTCTTCTTGTGTTTGTGAAATATTTCTGTCAGTCAGCTGCAGCCTGGAGTAATCTGATTACTGTAGCTCAGGTGTGTCCTTTCAGGAAGTGATTTTTGGTTGACAGGAACAGCGAGTGGAGGGACTCCCAACAACACGGCGAGAAAATATCAATTTTCATCAAACCACCTGACCTTTTCCTGCCTCAGCTCCACGTTTGTGTGGCTGAAGGTCACAGAGTTTCTGCCAAAGTGACCAAAGTCTTTATTTCCTGCAGCATAGGAGGCGTGCTCTTCTTTTTGGGAAATGAAATCGGGGGGAGGTCATGGCTCAGTGCAGATGGAAAACTGTTCTGAATCAGAGAAATTCTCACAGATCAAAATGCTTTTCAGAAACAGACTCTGAACTGGTTGTTATGTTGTGGAAGAAGATCATCAGCTAACCGTTGATTCTTCATCAACTAACTGTTGATTCTTCATCAACTAACTGTTGATTCTTCATCAACTAACT
>NW_006800392.1:72838-87969 GCF_000485575.1 Poecilia formosa | reverse complement strand
ATTTGATCAGTAATTAAATAAATACTTAAACATATTTAACTATAAATACAAAATGTAGATTTTTTTAATAATTCTGACTTAATTACTGCTGTGAGTGTTTTTGTTTTTCAGTAAATGAGCTTTTTTAGTCTGTATTCTCCAGTTAACGATTCATTACTAAATTAGTTGACGATAATTTCAGTAATCAGTTAATCCGATTAATCGTTTCAGCCATAGATATTTTACATAGAAAGTATGGCAGGCATAAATGCTTAACCTGTCAGAACTTTTTCTGAAGTGATTTTCTACCTTGATGATTTGATTTTTGACTTTTACATCCTGTTTTAAAATGAATTATAGTTGGTAGAAGTTTATATTTTTTTTATAAATCTTTAAATCATGTTTTTCTTCTTCTTGGGTTTGTTTTTTCTAGGTTACTGAACCTGTCTCTGACCTCTGACCTGGTCCCTGAGCAGGACGTGATCGACGTCATCATCCACGTTGGACGAAACCCTCAAGGTCGGAACCTGGCCTGGAAATACTTCAGAGACAAGTGGGACATCCTGAACGCCAGGTGAGACAGGAGAACCTTGTCCCGGTTTACTTCCTGTTTCTGCGTGTTCCTCTAACCGCGTCGCCATTTCTGTCCAGATACGGAGAAGCTTTGTTCATGAATTCAAAACTCATCGGTGGAGTCACAGAGTTCCTGAACACGGAGCGAGAACTCAATGAGGTAAATACAGAAACACAAACAAAACAAACAAACTGAGTCTGCCGGACGATCAGGAGTGAAACCAGCTTTAGTCGAACTCCAGTCTGGTTTGTTGGGGAGATGCAAATGCGTATTTGAGCTGAAAATCAAACTCTGGTCCACCTACAAACCTAACTGTCTGTTTGATTGAAATGCAAAAGCAGTAAGCGGACTACACCGCACTGCATTCTGGGTAAATACCAAAACAAGTGCGCTAGCTTAATGCTAACGGAAGAAATGGCTCGTGATTTTTAGCCAAAGACTAAAGAGAAATCCTCGAATCGCTAAAATCTGACAGCGATCCACTTTGTCTTATTCAGAGGTTTTCATGTTGTTTCCTTCAGTGGCTCTTGGTGTAGCGCCCCCACAGGTGAGGAGGGGAACAGGTTGCTTAATTAATTAGGATAGTTTGAGAAAGAACTGAAACAATTGAAAATATAACAAATGTTGTAACTTTGGTTCAGAATCTAATCGGATCTACCAGACTATCGGGGACTAAAACACCGTATATCTCCTTGATTTTTAAGCTAATGTTGTTCCCCCGCCCTATGATATTTAGTAGAACTGATACACTGTTATGAGTTTGGTTATAAGAAGAAAATCTGTCGACCAGGATAAATGTTCCTTTTTATTACCAATTTAGCAAATGTAAATCTTGTGGTACTTCAGTAAAGTATGAAGCAGCAGGACTTGAAAAAGCATTTGATCTGCGGCCGTTAGGAAATCTGAGACACCAATTAATCACGGCGTATTAACACGTTCTCCTGGGACTCACCACCTCATCAATATTTCACATCAAAGGTTGATTAATCTGGGTAAGTAAAGCTGGATTAATCATTTCTATGTCGAGTCATTTCACAGCCGGTTCACCTGTTTTATTCAGACAAAGGCAAAGACACCTGGATAAATACATGAAGCAGAAATAACATAAAAGCTGAAAGGTTAACGGTGTTCCTCAATGAAAATCTATCCCTTCGCCCTTTTTTCTACTCTTCTTGTTGTTATGGTAACAAATTACAGTCTCTGTATGGCCTTGACTGTCAGTGAAACCTCTGAACAAAACATGATTATTTCCCTCGGGACGCCTGAATACAAAACCTCAACAAAGGGAAAGATTGACATGGGGTTTTTATTTCAGATCTGAACAAATGTCTGGGTGAATCACTCTGGGGAGCAAAAAGGAAGAAAGGAAAGGAAAAGTAAATAGAAACTGAAACTGTGGAGGGGAAGAAGGGAGCAGCGTTAACAAATGATTCAAAGTAAAGAGACTTAAAGGGAAAGGTTTCCTTCTGTGCTCCACTGGATCTGTCAAACTGTGTACAGAACCAAGTTCTCGCTTTGGTCTTTGACCTGAAACAAGTTGAATTATTTCTCTTTTCACATTAAAAAAAATCTTCTTTTCAGATGCTTTTCTTTAAGTTACTGTCACACACTTTGGGGTTTTCAGCTGAAATGTTCCCAGTGCTTGATCAGAACTTAAAAAAATAAAACGGCTAAGAAACTGTCTGATCTTCCACGGCTGGAGTCCAGCGTCATTAAATCCCATTAAAAGTGTCCAGTCAGTAATCGCTCCTCTGTCTGGTTTACAGGACCAGGATGCAGAAACACATTGGCTGCGTTTCTGCTGACGGAATTAAAAAAAATATTAGTTTAACAGAAACATGCCAGCTAGTTTTGGGGAAGATGTTTTTATTGGCCTTATTGAAATTGGTTTATTTTGCAAAACACTTTTTTTGCATCATGAGTCACATGATCACAGATTGAATGTTACTGCTGGCAAAAATGACAAAAAAGAGGACGACAGGAAGTGGTTGGAGGATGATGGTGCTGCATGTTTTTTGATGACTTATGACTTGTTCATGTTTATTAACGCGTGATTTTAATTTTGTTTCTTATTTATCTGAAACTCCACAATTGCGAAATTTAATTTTTCACTATTAGTGGAATATTGAAAAGGTTTTGCGTACATTTATAATGGAAACTCAGCCAAAGCCACTGTTTGTCATACTATCACTTTGTTTGAGATAAAACATATTTGTTGAATAAAAATACACGACTTAAACATTCACAGTTTTACTGGGTTGGTTGAAGTCGATGTTGATTCCAACACCGATAACTCTTGTTTTTTAACGTTTCTGTTTTCGCCCCATCCTCTCCCTCCACCATCGCCCCTCCAGTTAAAGGAGTTTATCCAGTCCAGCGGCGTGGGGGCGGGGCCTGCGCTGCCGCGGGCGCTGGAGATCGTAGAGGGGAACGTCCGTTGGCACCGCCTCCACCGGCGGCACTTCTACCAGTGGCTTCGCAAACCTCCGAGCTCCACCTACGGCTAACGCTCCGCCGGCTCGCTGGAGCGACGCTAACTGCACTCTGACTGCTAAGCTAATGCACTTCTAGCTAACGGACGCACTCAGAACAACTGGCCTGACTGGTTAATGGGCCGGTTTCTGAACTGGTTTTGTTTTAAAAGAAGTTTAATGTGTTCATCGATGGTTTTTCTCAACATAAAGCCCTTGTGGTCAAATTGTGCTGTAAAAACGTGACAACGGTTGATCCAGGCATGGGTTAGCTAGCCTCAGATTTTTTATCCGTCAACAAAATAACAACCAACTTCAACCAACAAAATGAAACAACAAAAACTTTGGAATTTAAAGAAAACAGAAATGTTTGGCCGACCCTTAAGCTCTTCGCATATGGTTTATTTCTTTCCACTGAAAACAGTTAACTGATTGCGATATTTGATATTTCTGATTTCTATCAGTGATTCTGCTTTCTGTTGACTTTCACCTGAAAACAAGACAAATTGTTGCGAATAAACCCAATGTCCCATTAGGCTTTAAAGTTTAAAGGGTTTATCTGCAGGGAGGTGGGCTGTTGAAGCTTTTTGATTTGAGACTTGATTAAAATAAAAAGGTAAATTTATATTAATAGCATTATGGCAGGGGTACAACATTGTTTTTTTTTCTTTTGTGGAAAATTCAACCCTCTTCCTTTATCTGTGGCAACAGACACAAAATAGATACTGACAAAATTATTTCAGTTTGTTACTTTGAGTTTCTTAGTTTAGTTTTCGTAAATCAGTTATGAGCCTACAGAAACAAACACAAACGTATCTACGACAACCTCTTAAATGTTTTTTTATATGACAAGCAAAAACCTTTTCCTGGCTGAATTTCTTTTCAACTATGTGCAAAAAAAACAAATAAATGATTGATTTTGTTTAAGTTAAGTAAGGGAGTGTTAATTTGAATATAGCACATAATATAGATGCAAAAGTTGGTGAAATTAAACATAATTGGCTTTAACTTCAAATCACTAGATGGCAGCAGAGGATTTCTGCCAGGGGAATGTGTGGAATATGCATCAACAGGCATTAGTGGGAAATGTACGCTACGTTAGCCGCATTAAGACTGGAAATAATTTGAGGCAAACAATCTTAATAGATGGAAAAAGGAGCTCATCAGACCACTGGTGTGGACCAATCAGAACAAAGAAGCTCATCAGACCACCGGTGTGGACCAATCAGAGCAGATAAGGCTTAACTTCCAAGTTCTCTCTGAGCCAAACATCTAAAATCAAGTTTAACCTGAAAACATTCTGAACAAACAACATTTTTTTGTCTTTAGAATGAGAAACCTTTCTGTGTGATAGAATATCAGAGATTCAGATAGAATCTGACTTTTATGTGTTTTCTTTATTTAACCAGCTTTAATGTGAAGGCGTGTCGATCACTGCTGTAATTAACACGGTTTGAACCAGGTCTCCTCTGTTCACAGCATTCAGAAAACTCATTCAGACTCATTACGGCTTCGCAGCGTTCACACTGACGCAGCTTGAAGTCAGAGAGCAAAAACTTGAACGGTTTGAGGCTTTTGTTGCTTCAGAACGAGAAACAAAACAAAAAAAATGATGACAGCAGCTTGAACACTTGGAGCCCCACATGTGCAGGAATAATTGTTCTCTGATGAGCGACGATGTTCTGGTCGGTCTTTTGTTTTAATGAGCTGCAGAATGTTTGAAGATTTCAAAGAGAAAACAAAACAAAAATGGCTGCAGCATGAAAGACACGATGCTGTCAGACATTTCATCCCGGCAGGTTGGAAAATAACAGGTTTGACAAACATTTGAAGTCTAAATGTCCGACAGCATTTTACGACAAAGCTATTAATTATACATGAAAGTCTCAATTTTCACCCTTTTTTCTATTTAAGGCTGATATCAGTTTTCCGTTTATAAATTCAGACATGTTTACCTCAGAGGTGAAAATCACTCATTATTTTTATTTAACAAGGAAAGTCCCAATAACTTAACATTTTATGGCGTGTAGCCCAAATCCAGTCGAGTTACACGGTTAAAATGTAAATTAACAGAAAGAGGCTGGAAGGAAAACGTGGATGTTGTTAAATAATTCCAGGGTTGGGTTACGTTATCTGCTCTTTCATTTCTGTTGCAGATTGCAAAAGTTTAGAAAGTTTTTCTGCTTAGTTTCTTCAAATCAAGTAGTTGTTGTGATTTTGAGACTTCATGATGCTGCAAAGTTTTATTTTCATTAAAAACGATCCAACCAAAGTGATGGCAATAAAACAAGGTAGTTTTAAAAAATAGTTTACAGCCAGCTGTCCCGTCCTGCAGAACCTAGCAACTTGGTTTTATGAGATGTTTATCGACTGAATTTTTATTTATTTAAAACTAAATTTGATCCATTCGACATGGATTAAAAATAAAATATGATTTTCAGTGTTAAATGATTTCTTTTCTTTCCCTTTTTTGTAAAAGAAATAAATTACAAAAAGTATCTTATTATTTCAATCATTCTTAAAACACGCTTATCAAACAAGATGGTGGTCATTTGGTGAGCTAACAAAACTGAATATAGAAAAAATAGATTTTCCTGAACTCTTTAAAAACATAAACTAAATTACTTTTATCTCCAAGCCTCAGTTTCCCTGACCTTTCATTAAGTATGGAGGCCAAACCATGTTTGTCCAGTGAAAGTCTAAAATCCTCCAACATCCGACTTTAATCTGGTCCAGTTTCATTTCCTATTGAAACCCTAAGAATAAAATCCTTATTTCTAATAGTAATAACTCACTGATGATCAAATACATATTTAGTGCAATCTTTAACATCTTTATCAACTCATTGTGTTTTTCTGACCTGAAATGGAGAATAAAATCTGCTGACTCGGCTGATCCCATCCAGGTTAAACATTTGGTTGTTTTATATGCAGATGATGTTGCTTTTTACAGCAGCTTTTCCTATGTTGACGATGGACCAGATTGGACATGATTACGGAGTTTGGACTTTGCAGTGAGACCACGCCCCGATGGACCTCAGAGTTCGGCTTTCTGTGTGCAGTGAATATTTTTTCGCAGGATTCTCCGGTTTGTCGGACAGCTCTGTGTTCTTTGAACTCATCGTCCGGTTGGACATACCTGGTTGTCTTCAGCGCAGTGGAGTCTTTGGACGCAATTTTGGAACAAATCACGAACTTTACTTGGACTGTACCGTTTATTTTGCTCTGGAGAAACTAAACTTTCCAACGGATCTTGACAGAACATTTTGAGAACCTCGGACCGGAGAAACTTTTCGGAGTTGTTCCTCTGCTGTTTGATCCAGCTTTGATGTTCATAACTGAGCCATATATGAATGAACGGGCCTGCCTCCTTCTGTACATCGTGTCCAGTGATGTGTGAGTGTGATGAAGATGATGATGATGATAATGGGAACGGCAGAATGAGGACGGCTAATTATGATTCTGGTCATTAGAAGCTCTAATTGGATCAGGAGGAAAGGCAGAGCGAATGACGTGGCTGCCATAATTGTTGATGACGTGAAAAAAGCTAATTACTGTGCATCATCAGCCGTTAACGTCCAGTCAGGGAAATCGGGTTTACAGGCATTAAAAGCACACCACATGTACGATAAACACTGTAAATTATACAAATGTGATATTTAAAGAGAAAGTGCAATCTGAAACTGTTTGTGTTGGTGAAAATGGTGTTTATGGTGACTGAAGGCGCGCGATCAAAATCTGAAGGAAACAGGAAGTTGCAGGCAACATTTTAGTCCTACTTCCTGTTTACATTGTGTTGGTTTGTTGTGTTGGACCGTATTAAAACAAAAACAACAAAAACTATTCTGTTTGTGTGAAAAACCAAAACAAGTTTCACCTGAAGTCACAAACAACCTGAAGGAAATGTTCCAGTGAGGCGAGTTTCTGCTGTGGCTTCGTCTTACAACCAGGGTGGAAACAAATCGGTTGATGTTCGTCGCTTTTTAAGGAACAAAAACAGTGGTTAGCTGGAAAGGAGATGGAAATGTAATCAGGAGAAAAAATGTTCAAACCGTCTTCTAAAGTGGTGCAGCAGAGTGTCGGGGAAAGACTAAGAGCTTTTTAAAAAGATACGGGGAAAAGTTGCAGTGTTACCAGATGAAAGCCTTAAAATTACAACAAAATGTTTAATGGGAGCAAAACTCAGATCCACTCAAATCACCCTGGTACCAATAAGAAGTTGATGCAGATTAAGAGTTTACTTATTTTTAAAACTGATACCAAATCGTAACTTTACAAGGCGCCCAACTTTCCTCAGTTTAATTTTATTTTTGGTATTTTAGTTAAAAAATTACTACTTCATTTTACTGATATTACATCTTTATTCTGGTAATATTATGGCTCTGTTCTCATATTTTTCTGACTTTTTTCTCAAAACATTCTCAGCAGAATAAAAGGAGCTTCTTTTAAGTAATTTGTTTAACAATGAAAAAAATAATATTGGTAAATGTTTTTTTATAACACAATTGTTAAAAAATCTACCACAGGAACTAATGATTTTTAAATCCAAATTCAAGGATTATTAACTTAAAACAAGCTGTTAGTGGGCCTGTCACAATTATACAGCTGGACGATAAATTGTCCCAGAAGTTATTGTGATAAACGATAATATCGTTTTGAGACCATTTTATAGAAATATGATGATAATGGGATAATAATAATAATGCAAGGACACATTCTCAAGTTCATATGAACATTTAACGCTGGAACAGGAAGACAATTTAAATATCCAAAATAAACAAAAATAATTATGAAGTTTCTGTAAACGGTGGGTTTCACTGAGTCTCGGTGGGTTTCTGTGGGTTTCGGTGGGTTTCTGTGGGTTTCAGTGGGTTTCTGTGGGTCTCGGTGGGTCTCGGTGGGTTTCTGTGGGTCTCGGTGGGAGTGTACCACCCCGTGTTGTGTCGCTGTTTGCGCCTGCTGTTAACATGCAGCTCCACATGCGGCCGTCTCCAGTGGACGGCCCACATTAACATGCATCTCTGGTGTCCACTTGTGACGGGTTCCTACCTTTCTACTCTAAATGCAAATAAACACAGCAGCCAGGCAGCTGTTAGCAGGCGGCGGGTCTGGTGGAGGGGCTGCTTGTTCTCAGCGAAGCGCCGTATTACGTCGCGTTCCCCGGACGGCGATCGGCATTCTTGATGGCGTTCTGGGAACACCTGAGTGCCGCTGATAGCAGGATTTTGACAAATATTTCTGTGGCTGTTATTTGAAACATGTCATCTGGGGGAGAGGTGTAAACAAAGCATGAGTCCATGAACTGATTGATTTCAGAGCTCCCTGTGAGCGGATGTGAGCCGACTGGAGAAAATGAGCTTTTTGAACTCAGTTTCTTTCTGAACAGTCTCTTTTCTGCGCTGGGAAGAAAAACCAGGAGCAAAGCTAAAAATTTCCCCTTTTCACCTGGACAAATCAAACTTTAATGTGTCTTAATGGGATTTTAAAACTGACCTGATATGCTTCCTTGAACATATAAAACATGTTCATTACCTTCAGGAAATGAGGCTTTAGTTGGATCCTTTAGGGCCTCTGTCACTTTAAAAACCAATAAGCCGCTGCTGGCCACGCCCCCAAACTCAACGTTTACACTCACACACGAAAATGGCTGAAAACAGATGCGCTTTTATGCAACCGTACGTCTTTGAAAAGCAGAAGTGGAAGCTCCTGCACAACCAACAAGAATCCAGCAAAACACTCATCTTTTCCAGCAGCCATTGTACAGCACATAGAGCGGTAAAACCAGCCGACCAAACGTGCTGGAGATCACAATGGGTTGCTAGGTAACAGGCAGAACTCTGCTCGGGTTGCTAGGTAACAAGCTGTGGTTGCTGTGTGGGGGCAGTGTCTGCTGATTGTGACGTTTCGTTCAGAGGTTTTTGAAGTGGATCGTCTTCCAGACACCAGAAAACTTGAACTTATTGCCACAAAACGCTGGATGTTTTTATTTAAGTGCTTCAAACACCTAAAGACTGAAGTAGTGACTGAGATTGGGTAGAAAACATCTGTGTTTTAAAATCTTTTCACAGATTCTTATCTGAGTTTATGTCTGGACTTTGACTAGGCCTTCCTGACGCATGAACCTGCTTTGAGCTATAACTCCGGCTCCGTTTACGGTTCCTGCTGGATTCTTCCAATCAAATAAATTGCATAAAATGTTGTCATAAATAAATGAAATCTTATTTTTAATCAAATATCCAGCGGCTCTGTAATGTGGAGGGCAGACCGCCGCATGCTGAGCCTCCATGATTGTTATGTTCTAGTAAATAGTTTGAATGTGATGAATACCGGCTGCCAAATATCAGAGCTGCTCTTCCAGAGGAAAATGACACCTGAGTGAGTGGAGATGATTTTAGTCTCTTCCTCTCTGTCATTACTGGAAATCATCCGTTTTAGTCGCTGCGCTGCTCTAAACCAGACTTCTGTGTTTTCCTTTCAAGCATCCAGACGTTTCTGCAACCTTTTAAAGTTTTCTTCCACAGTGGGGCTTTCTGTTGGTTTCTCTGGGTTTTCTTTGTTTCTGGTTCAGACCTAGACTTCAGACGATGAGAAACCCAAACAAATGGAGGACGAATTGACCGTTTTCAGCTACAATCCAGATATGTCTGTCATAGCTGGAGATAGCTTTCCTAATTTTTCAGCTGCAAATTAGGGAAATAGTTGGTCCTTTAAAGGGGCAGAATTATGTGTTAGTCATTTTATAGCACAAAAAGTAACTATGTTAATGTTATAAAAATGCTACGTCTATCAAATATGCCTTCTTATTAACCAGAGGAGTAACTTCTACTGTGAGCTCAGCAGTTGTTTGCTAATTGCTGCTGACTAGTCTGAAGGAGCTGAGTGGGGGAGGAGCTAAGCCTCGAAGGCGGGGCTAGGTCCACCCAGGCGTTTTGCTCCATGGTTGCCATGGAGATTAAAGGATTTCTCAAACATGAGCCAAAGCAACACTGCAGGTTTGTTTTTGAAGAGAGAAAAACAACATGATGGAAAGATTTTTTTTAAATTACATGATGCTGCCCCTTTAAATAAGCCATAAATGTCTGATGGATCCATTTAATGTAAAAAAAAAATCTGATTAACCATTAAAACAAAGTTTATAAGGAGCTGCTCTTCCATTTAGAAGCACTGCTTTGGTATTTTTGTCAGCCTGCTGCCTTCAGCCTGCACCAGGTAATATTTTAGCCAATCCAAACGCCGTTTCACTCAGAGATGTTGGATAAAGTCCATCGTTCCTCCATTACCGGCAGGATGAATTACTGCCCTGCTCCCCCTGTAGGCAGGATGTAGCATAGCTGCCAGGAGCGTCGATGATTTAGATCCATCGTCTCCTCGCCTGCAGCAGGACGAGCAGTTCAGCCGATGGAAGAATCACAGAACATAACGGCTTTTTAAAGGTTTTATCTCCACAGACAAATGAATTATTAATAAATAAAACACAGAGAAACATCTCTGCTGTGGTCAGGATGGTTGGCAGATCATTAAGGGAGAAAACTGAATGTGATCAAACATTAATGTTATGATTTAAACGGTTTTTAGGTTTTCAGGAAGTGTTTTTTCCAGAACTGGGAGCCAATAATCTGGGAAGCTGCTCAATAATCTGGGATTTCCAAATTGAAGTCCAACTTTCTGTGGTCAGAGAATGAAGCTCAGAAATTACAGAAAAACACTTTAACCAATTAATTTTGATAAACTACATACATGTAGAAAATGTTTTGTTCTTTTTCAGTCTTTTTGTTTCCTACAGTTTCTCTTTGCTGGTAAATCTGACGCTAATTTCTGCGTCCTAATCTAATCTCACTGGACGCTGAAGAAGACTGTTAACGTTTTCAAGTTGAGCTAACAGGAGTTAGCATGTTTATTCAAGCCTAAAATAGCATCTCAGTGCTAATGCTAACACTTATGATCAAACAATAAAACGTTTTGGTTAACTGAAATAAATGAAAACTAATGTAGAAAAACTTAATTTTCACATTTTTTAATTGTTACTCCTACATTTTTTCCAAAGGTGACCGTAAATAAATTATGTGAAATCTGACTGTATATTAATTCTTGCTATAATAGAAAGTATTTATTCATTACTATTTTATATTTGAAATTAATTCATTTACTTCATTTATTTATTTAATCTCCACACCAACTTTTTTTTTTAATTTTCTTTCGGGTTAATAAAGATAAAAAAAATATTTTTTACATCTTTTTAAACATTATTTCCTTTTGTTTGAACTCTGAAGGGCAAGTGGAGAACAAACTGATGGGATTTTTTTCTTCCCATCCAAAACACAAGAAAAGAAAAACATTTTTTCTGAACCTTTTCTTGTTAATTGTATTTTTACTTATTTGCTCAAATAAGGCAAATAATCTCATAAAGGACAGAAAAATAAAATACTTTCACCTTTTTCTTGCTTAACCCCTGATACTTTTAGCCATTATCTTCGTTTCCTAAAATATTTAAAGTTTTCTCTTACTTGCACATAACTGTCAAAGTCAATAGAAAATGAACATTTAGTCAGACTTAGAAAATGTCTTTTTTTCTTTGAGCTGAAATAACGGTGCTGATGAAAAGTTGGTTTTGCAGTTTTGCAAACGGCTGTGATGTAATCAAAGGTTTGCGTTAATGTGAGTTCTGCAGAATAAAGCCGTTTCTGCTCCTGGTTTTCTGTTTCCGTCATTAGGGAAGCTGTAGAGCCTGAGAACAATCATCCTCCCAGCAGGCGCTCCGGTTCTCTGCCGGATCGACTCCTAATCAGTTCTGCAAACAAAAACGGGCAAATATCACTTTAAGCTTCAATATCTGTTTAAACTGCGAGACTTTAAAATGTTTGCAGCAGGAAAACTTTCAGTAATTCACCCAGGATTTGCTTTCTGGCTTGAATAATTAAGCAGAAACAAGTTTGTGTTGTTCCCGCCGCCAGAGAGCAGCGGCGGCTGATGAGCGTTCCCACCGGTGAGCGGCGCCGCTGGCCCACTTTTCCCAGAATCCCCGGCAAACCCCAGCTGGAGCAGTTTTTACTAATTTGATGGAGGGAGGAAGAAGTGTCGGGTTCAGGGACTGGATCAGAACCAGAACCCCCAGAGCTCAGAGCGCCACGTGTGTTCGACGTCTCTCCAAACTTCTTCCACGGTGATGAATGACGCCGCTGCTTTCCCACGGCATCATGGGAAATCACTCCACGGAGACTCTGGAGGGTTTTACCCTCGCTGTGAGGACGCATCAGGAGGGAAACCAATCCTGCCGAACTGGATCCGTTCATTTCGCTCCTCTAATCAGCTTTTAGAGCAATCAACGACTTTTCTGCTGCGTTTGCGTCCCGTTGCTATGAAGACGTCAGGGAAACGTCTGGAAACGCGGCGGTGTGTTTGTGGGCGGAGGCTGCTGAGATTAATGGCGCCGGGAAGGAAAGTGACAGAAAGAGAAATGAGGTAAACAGAAGATGGAGAGAGAGAGAGAGAGAGAGAGAAACGGAGGAGTGTTTCTGTGAATGGAAATGGAAGCAGAGGAGTCGATGTGTCGCTTCACCCGAGAAGAAGGTTTTACCAGAGCTGTATGGCAAGACGAGTTATTAACACAACTAAACGGTTATACTGAGGTAAAACCTCGGTTCTGGTTGTTTCTGGGCAGTCAGGACTTTGACTAGGCCGTTCAGACAAAAACCAGTGTAGTGTTTTTGGCCCATTAGTCCATAAATCTTGTTTCAGTCAAATTCAGCTTTCCATATTTTTACCTTCCTAAAATGACCAAAGTTATTTTTGGCCAAATGTAATTTTTCTTTTTATTAAATCATCTTTTTGAAATAAAGAGGCGGTGGTTTTATGTTTTAGTTCAGTTTCATTGGATAAATTGGACTCAATCTTCCAAACAGCCTTACTTTCCTGTCGTGAACTTTGACCTTTAGCCTGCTAACTCTGATATCTTTGCTGATTTATTTCCACTTTAACAACTCTACATGTTTGACCTGATAAGCCACTTTTATCTGGTTCTACATGTTGTAGATCGAAGGGAAATCAAAGCAAAGAAACGACACTCAGTCACTCCTTCATTTAGCTCAGACACTCAGAGAAAAACATTAGCAGCTCGAAATGCAACAGGGTTTTTGAATTTCAATGCAAAAACACAATTTTACCAGGTATTTCTGTCCTACTTCAAAATGATTAAAGTAGTATTGTGGAGAAAAATGTCTTGTTACAAATTAAATTATGAATTATTGATTTAATTATTGACTTAAAACAAGCTTTAATATCTTGCTGAAAAGTTACATGTAAGTTAGTTCTGTGATTTTAAAGTGTGCTAAAATATTAGCTTTACAAACTAGACGAGTACCGGATGAGATCTGGTGTTTTTTGCAGTGTACGTCACACATCGGCAGCGTTTTGTGCTAATTGATTTAAAAGGCAACAAATGTTCCCGAGTTGATTTCATGAGTCTCGGATTTAAGGCGGGGGTTCTCAAAGTGTGGTCCGGGGACCATTTGAGACCCTTGAAATGATTTTGTTTGGCCCCTGGTAGAACAGTTTTTGTTGCCCAACAAAACAGGAAATTGAAAATAAAAATAAAAGAAGGCTGTTGCGTTCTTGTAAAAAGGCAACAGCCTGAAGCCATATTTATGTTTTGGATTACAGATTTAACAAGAAAATTATTGTTGAGTAGGTAAAATTAAAAATCACAGTAAATTCATTTTTGTATTTTTAATTTGATGAATTTTTTTGGTCCTCCACTAGTTTAAATTAGCTAATTTAAACATACTTGTAATGTTCACAGGTTTTCGTAGCTGTAGGTGTTTTTAACCTTTCAGTAGTTTATTTTTTATGTAATTATGAAAAATTCAAAGGTTGTGACTCATCAGTTGGAGAAGAGAGAAAGGAGGCAGAGAATCGGTCGTTATTATTCTAAATGTCGTCTGTCTGGAAAACCTTTTTCGATAAAACTGAGTTTAATGGAGGACAGGAAGACGGACGGCAAAAAGAGAGGATATCATAATTCATTTTCTGATAACTTGCATGAGACATGGTTGCCATGGTAATTACTTTACACCACTGGGAGGATAATACATATATTTTTTATTATTAATATTATTGGAAAAAGCTGAAATAATAAAGCAGCTCTGCGTTGCGTTGCTGTAAATACATAATAGATCAGCTTCGTTGTGCATTATTGAGCCATGTTGGGCGTTTGAAGCGGAGTGAGATGTTCGCATTGTGCTCGGCGCATTAGTGGGGTTGGAGTTCAGACGGGCGTGATGTACTGGCAGCTTTTATTGATCTCAGCGGGACGAGAAGAACCACAGAGATCAGCGTCTTACAACAGGACGGATCTGCTGGAGCAGCCCTGCAGAAACCCACCACATTTATTCAGATTTATTCAAAATACAAGTTTTATAGTGCAGCGCAGCCCCTTGATCTTATTGCTGCAGTGATTGTTGTAATTCAGTGTGTCGTGTCGCTCTAGTTTGGGGTGTTTACAATGTTGCAATTGTAAAACGATTTAAATGTGCCATGAATGCTGAGGACGGACTGTAACTGCCTTCATGTTTGGATGTTTGCAGGAGCAGTAATGCTAAAGCTCAAAAACTGTGTTAGAGATAGAAGATAAAAATGCACAATTTGACATTTTGAAAATAAATTTGCTTCATAGAAACAAGACAATTTAAAAAAAACCTTTTTTGATTTACAAAAAAAAATAGTTTTTTGGCTGTATTGAAATTGGTTTATTTTGAAATGCTGCAATGGGAACACTTGATCAAAACAGGATGTTACTACTGGCGGAGACGTCAAAGAAGACAATGACAGAAAGTGGAGGATGATGACGCTGCGTGTTTTTAATGATTTGTCATGTTTGCAAACGTATTCATGTGTGATTTCAATTGAGTTTCTTTAATAACTGAAGCACAGCAATTGTGAAATTGTTTTTTTTTTTTTTAATAGACAAAGTTTTGTGCAGATTTGCAGTGGAAACGCAGCCAGTATAACATTAATGCCACAACCGTTTCTGACCACTTAAAGGAGCAGGAACACCCTAACTAACACCAATGTAATGGACCAGTTTGTAACGGACCAGTTTGTAACGGACCAGTT
>NW_006800392.1:43825-71653 GCF_000485575.1 Poecilia formosa | reverse complement strand
AGTTTGTAACGGACCAGTTTGTAACGGACCAGTTTGTAACGGACCAGTTTGTAAGGGACCAGTTTGTATGGGACCAGTTTGTAAGGGACCAGTTAACCAGACTTCAGGCTGGTTTAAGGTTTGAACTGGTTGCTTTCGTCAGAAATCTCCTGACCTCTGCCGACTCGTTTTCGCGTGTAAAGCGTGTTTCTCTGCTGACGGTGGATTATTTCTTCTGAAAACCAACAAACAGATGATTTGACGTTCTTTCCGTCTTCTGTCCTCTTATGTCTCCACTCCTCCTCTGCCGTCTCCCTCGTTCCTCTTCTGTCGTTTCCTTATTCCTCCTAATCCGACTTTGTTTCTGCTTCCTCGCTGCTTCATTTCAATATGAATGAAAGCTGAGCTGATTTTCCTCAGGTCGAGACACATCCAGGACTCATTTGCAATTTTAATTCAATTTCTGTTTGACTTCGCTCACATTTAGACACCAAAGCTGGACTCGATGCTTTTATTTCACTGTTTTTAATGCGTTTGCTGCTGGTGAGGTGCTTTAATGTAAATCAGGATAATGCTCTTACAGGTTCAAACACTTTTACTTAACTTTGTTTACGTCTCAGAGGATTTGTCTGAGTTTGTAGCTTCAGCATATTTTCATAAAGCTCATAATCTACGCTGGGATTATAACTAAAAAATGAGTTTAAACTGAAGAGCCTTTACAGGTAAACCTGATGCGACCTCCTTTAAACTTTTGAATGTTTAACCCTTTACTCTCTGAAGGTCCAGCTTCTGAGGACTTAGGATTTTATTTTAAGACCATAAAGGTAGAAATATCACAAAATTACCAGAATATTAATTCTGGTAATTAATATTTTATTTAACATCCTTTCATTGGATGTAAAAGGATTCAGATCCAAGCAATAAAGTGACGTATTGCTTATTATGCATTTTATGTCACTGCTTTAATCTGTCTTCAGCGTATATTAGGGTGATTGTAGATAAAACGAGGAGTAAATTTCCACCAACAAATCTCAGAATATTTCTTAGAAAAAACAAGAATATTTCTGAGTTTGGAAAGGAGAAAATTTGTAAGAAAAAACCCTCAATTTTGAGATAAATCTGGGAAATTTTCAAGAAAGAAAAAAAAGGAGATTTAAGTCTGAAAAGTTGAACATTTGCTAGAAAAAAATCTGAAATTTGTAGATTAATTTCAGAAATTCCTGAGGAAAAAAAACATGGAAATTTTTGACGTTTCAAACTCATAAATATCCATGTTTTTTCCTCTGAGATTAATATTTTCGTGAGTTTTTTATAGCAATTTTAAAACTCATAAATTTCCAATTTTGGGATTAATCTAAAATTTGAGTTTTTTGGTGTCATTTTTTTAACCGTCTATAATGGCTCTAATATGCCTTGTAGAAATGTTTCTGATTTATTTTACCTCCGTTTAAATCATTGGATTTAAAACGTAATTTAATAATAATAATTCATTTAATTAAATTTAATTCCCAATCTAATTTCTCTCTGGAAATAATAAAGTATTTCTGAATTTGAATTTAATTTCTGGATTTTGAATATCAGTTTAAATGAAAGGAATAATGTGACTTTTATTGCTAACGATGTCATCCACCCCCTTCCTGCTCTCTGTACGTCTGAGCAGAAAATGTCTGCAAAATCTTCAGTGAGTCATTTTGGCTGCATAAAATCATAAATATATTTGTAAAGAAACACAGAAGAAAACATACAGCGACTTGTAAGATGTTTGGTGCGTCACTTTCACAGACGGTGGCGAAAAACGGCAGAGGTAAGATGCTAGCATGCTAGCTAGCTAAGTACAAATGCTAGCTAGCTAACGTTAGCTAATTTTTATCACCAGGCCTCACACAAAGATTTAGTCAGTATTAGCTACAGATATATGTGTGTGTGTGTGTGTGTGTGTGTGTGTGTGTGTGTGTGTGGTGATTTTAAACCATATCCTGCTCATTTTAGAACCTTTTTATGTGACTGATTTTCATCCTTCTATCTGATCTGTTGGAATCTGTAAGTGATGTCAGGTTCATGTTAGCTGCAGCTGAACCATATGGTATTTTAATTACTTTGGTGACCTTTAATTAGTTCCAGAGAATAGTGCTGACTGAGTAGGTGGTAATTAATGAGCATTCAATAATAATTCATCAATTTATTTCAGAGCCAATCAGGAGGAAGGCTGATGAGACGAGAAGAAGGAGCTCAGAGGTAAATGGAAATGTTCAGAGGAAAGTGGTTGTTTCATAGGGACACGTTAAGAAAACAGAAAAGTGTGTGTGTGTGTGTGTAGTAATTATATCAGCAGTCATGGTTGATGGATGATTGAGGTTCTATCTGCAGCCTGAGGCCTCAAACGCACCCCAGGACTATTAATCTGACATCGCTACAGCGTCTGTAGGAAATGCTGCTGGAGGTGCGAGCACATCTGCGAGTTTTAAGAGAAAAGTTTCAATGTCAAACCAACTTTAGTGCATGAAAGCGACGGAAACTGTCGTCTGCAGCTTATTTAAAATAATCGCACGTTAGAACAGATGTTCAGCCCATCTGTGCTCTAAATCTGCTGGTGTAAATTAAATGGAATAAACATCACCCACCTTACTATTTAACATGACGGTAAAAACTGCAGAATGCAGCTCAGGTTACTAAACTGGAGCAAATGTTGCATATATGTGCATATATTAGAATATAAACCACATATAGCTTCCTAGGAAGGTTTGCTGCTCGTTATCTTTAGGTTTAAAGATTTTTAAGCTTCATGTCTTGGATAAAGTTCATTTATATCCACTAAACAAGTTGAAGTTGAAGCAAACTGAAAACTTTCCCTCAGTGCCACTGATCCAATTAGAACTTGATCTGGTTCCGTTCTGTCAGACGATCTGACAAAATAATTTAAGCATCAAGTGAAACAGCTAAAAGAACCGGTCCGCCGGTTTGGTCCGGTCCAAAATGAGACTTTTTCTATTTTATTTGGTGCCGTTTGTTTTCACACTGCTTTAATTTGTAAACAGAGCCATGCAGGTCAACATTATATTGGTTCCATTGGACAGAAATGACAAGGTGGGACAGAGGTCAGCAGACTTTGGGGCGATTCCAGTCCAATCAGTACCTGCAGCAGTAGCGTTAGCAACACTGAAGGGCTCATTTTTACCACAACGCCCAGCAATGGTGGCTCAGGAAGTCCAAAAAGCTGAATATTTCCTGTTGGTTCGGATCGAAGCTGCTCTCTGTTTGCACCAGAAGTGGACCGAACCGAGACGCCGGGGTTCAGGTGTGTGCACTAAAGATCCGGACCAACAGGGGAAATAAACTTTGGTCCATTTGAAGGAAACTAAGAGTGCATTCACACCAGTCCTGTTTGGTTCGCTTTAGACCAACTCCAGTTTGTCTGGAAGGTCCGGTTCGTTTGGGCAGCTGTGAACGATTAATTGGACCAAAAATCAAACCCTGGTCTCTGTTCGGTTGAAGTGGTTCAGTTTGAATGTTTACGTGAACACCACGTGAACGGGAGACCGCTCCAAAAGCAGGAAGTGGACTACAGAGCAGGGCATTTTGGGTAAATGATAATGAGCCTTTCTCATGCTAGCGTTGGGTTAGCATGTTTGTTTTGGTTGCAAAGACAAAAGAGAAATCCTCCAATCGCTAAAATCAGACGCCACTCCATTTGTTCTCAGTGTCCTCAGAGGTTTTTGTGTCGTTTCCTTCAGTGGTTCTTGGTGCAGCGCCCCCACAGGCCAGGAGGGGAACAGGTTTTTAAAGGGTTTGGTTTGACTCAGTGAAGTGAGGAAGAACCACAGCAGCTGGAAATGAGACAAATGTTGCAGTTTTGGTCCCAGATCAAACCGAATCTACCAAACCATCCGGTGTGAAACGGTTTTAATCGGCTCCCAGTTTGTTCCCTTCAATGGAAACGAACTGGACTCAGTTCAATCTCTGAAAGATTCAGTTTCCCTCAAAACAAACCGGGGACTGCAGTTTCATCCCAGACACCAACTCTGGTTAAAGTTAATGTGTTGCACTAGAACCAAATGTTGCATATCATTTTATTGCATATAAGCACCTTGTGAGCTGCTGAAGTTCTTGCTTTTAACATTGACGACGCGTACGAAGCGTCTCATTAAATATACATTACCACATCTACGTGCAACCCTGCCAGTCTGCTCTGGTGTGAGGAGATCTAAAAGCCACTAAAGTGTCACCTTCTGCACGCTCCAGTTTGCATGAATTCCTTGAATGCAACACCTTTCTTCTTTGTCTCTAATGAGCAGTTTCAATCTCTCGCTGTACTGTAATGAAATGTTGGTGAGACGGAGAACGAGAGCCTCTATTCTCCGGCTGTCACACCGCAGTAGGCCTCACTCAGAGTGTGTGTGTGTGTCAGATATTAGCATATCAATGGAGCTCACCTCCTTCCACCCACTCCTCCTCCGTCTCTGTAATTGTGGCTGATAATCACACGAGCTCTCTTATCAACACGCGCTCTCAGACATGCGCGGGGAACAAAACAAATTGAGTCGCTTCAGTGGAAGGAGACATCTGAGAGGAGGAAGGAAGGCTGCAGGGTGATAAACAGACCAGCAGACACGCCGCGCCTTTCCTCCTCCAGATAAATCCTGAAATGAAATTCAGAAGCAGGGAAGTGAAGTTTGCTGCCTCCCGCTGCTGAACTTCGCTGCGTTCGCTTCACTCCAGCTGTAATTTAGGAGCAGCTCCTCTAACGGCGCCGATGCCGCTCTGGGCCGCAGCCTGTGGGTCTTCAGAACCGGAACGACGACTTGCAGTCGGCGGCGGGGAAAGTTTTTCATTTCTCTTTACCTCCGACATCAGAAACCTGCCTCAGAGCGACGTTAAATACTCTGATTAAACGCGGGAGAACACGGCTTTAATGGGAAACCGAGATAAGAGGCGAGAAGGAGGCGTCGGATCAGGAACCAGAGAGGTCACGGTGATCAGGCCCGGCCGCGTTTGAAGTCGGCACTAAGATTTCCCCTTGAAACGAACACAAATAAGCGCTGGTCCGAAGGCACAACAATGATGCTAATGTTTCAGGCTGCGTGGATTTCTGAATGAGTTTAATTACACATGAATCGATGACCCTCTGCTGGACCGGGTCAGAACGGCTTATTGGTGCGAATGCTCTTCATCAGTCCCACGTTTCTCTGTACGTTTCAACAATTCATACATCAGAGCATTCAGCTGTCTTTTTGTCATTATAGTGTTTGAAATGTTTGAACTTTTTGCCTCATTGAAATACATGGAAAATCTTTATTCTGCCAACTTTGACAGATTATTTCAGAAACTCCATTCAAAGGAACCACAAGCCGTTAAGCTGCGTTCATCTGACTCAACGTTTTGGTGTCTCGGTTTTTCTAATGTCACCATTCAGGATTTATGGACATTTTTGTCCCTTTTCGGTTTTACCGTGTAATCCAGCTGTCGCTATAGCAACAGATGCTTTGTCAAACGTCACTGATTTTTCTCAAACAAAATGCTGCTGTTTGTTCAAATTTCACTCTACAGAAATTTTTCATGCATCAAAACGCAGCCACTCATGTCTGCTTTACGGAAGTGTAAGTGCAACAGCCGTAGTTTTCACGGTTTTCTTTAAAACTCTCCTAGAGCGCAGGAGTCGCCCCTCCTTTGGGCGCCATTGAAAATATTTTCAGTCACTTGGTGCAAAGGATCATTTCTGAATCAATCCATCAATCATCAATCATCAATCCCTCTCCTTAATGGCAGCATGTAGAGACATGAGCTGATTTATAGTTTAAAACCTTTTAACTGAGAGGAGTCTGAGACGATCAACCCGTGTTGCTCACTGGAGTTTTCTCTCAATTTTTCTAGTGACATTTACTTTTTGTTGTGTTCGAACAACAGAACAAACATGTTCTCAACGGTTCCATGAATTGTTTCTGTTCCCCAAGTTGGAAATTACTGGAACCGCCTGAGTTGACAAGTCCAGGCTGCAGGGCAGGTGTTGGAAGGATGAAATCTGAGTTTTAGTTTTCATTTCACTTCCCCGTCCAAACGTTCACATCTCCATCTTCAAACCTTCTTCTCTTCACATGAACGTAGAAACGGAGCCAAAATAGGTGAAATAACAACCAACCAAACATTAAAACATTAACTTTACAGAATAACTTTCATGATTTGTCAAACGATCAAAAACATAAAGAATAAAACTGGTCGGAACCAGAACTTTTACTCCTACATCACTTCCTGTTCTGATGAAATCCTCTGACATCAGAGTCCAAACATGCAGATCACACGTTTATTTTCTCCATTCCCTCTGGAAAACAGATGTGGTCCAAGAGATTTTCCTGGGGAACAGATCCGTATCGCTGCGATTTTAAATTGAATGGAGCTGAAAGAGTGACGGCACTTTCATGTGTTTCCGGCTGATATCAGCGTTGGTGTCTGCCGAGGTTCAGGCTGATAAGAGGAGAAGAAGCTCCTAATGGAGCGAGATGACACGCCTGATAGCAGCAGCATGTGGGAGGCCTGCAAGCCGGAGCGACAAGCAGATACAGATCTGTCTCACACACAGAGACCCGCAATTATTTAGCCGACTGGCAGCAGAACCCGGACAGAACAAGCAGCATTCACCTGCTGGCGGCGCCGGGTTTGGAAACCGGCTGTGGCTTTTGGTGGTTCTGTTGGCGTCTCCAAAGGACGACCTTCAGCGTGGAAACGAGTCGGTTTAAGTCCGAACATCGTCTCGTTCAGGACGGAGACGGGTTCTAACCCGACCCAGATGGGTTTTCTGGACGGACGATGATCCTCAGCTTCAGGAAACCGTCGTCAACATTTTGGTGTGGCACCACAAAGTCCTGACCCAGTTACTCTGGTTCTGTGCAGAGGAATGGGCCAAAACTCCAGAAAACTAACTTTGATCCAAATCCTGGAGATTTTACCAAATACTGCGGAAATGATTCACAACCTGCTCTTTTTGTTTTGTTTTGTATTTAATCAGTTGGGATTAAATAGAAATAATCCCAACTGACAAAACACATCAAAGAAAAATGTAAAATATCTGTAAAAAATGGATGGATGATTTTTTCCCATCATGTGTTGCAGTAAATGTCTGTGTGACATATTTAACACCATATTTCTGGTCTGAATCATAGGCAGACATATTTTCTGGATTTAAAAGGTTTTATTGCCCTCCAGTCATCTCCGTTCAGTCCTGTCATTTCAACAGTTGATCAAACACAAATACTCTTAAAGCTGAACACAGTTTTTCTATTGTTAACGCCGAATGCCAGGATTATAAATAAAAGAAAGGGGTTTTGTTTTGAAGATTATGCAGAAAGCTGTCAGAATAATTGAGCCACTAGTTTAAAATGAATTTCTTTTACATCATCTCGGCATTAATTCAGTCGCCTTTCTTATCGTTTAATCGTTGGCCTGCCAGCAGCAGCGCCGCTTTATTAGCATCACAATGTAACATTGAAGCTACATTTTAGCCTCCTGACGCGTCCGATTGGCTGTAAAGTCTTTCTGTGAGTTCGACGTTTGGACGTTTTAATTTGCAGCAGGCGGCTGAGTTAATGGAGACCCACTTTTCTGTGACGTTCCTCCAGTTTCTCTGTAATGTTTTCGTACCTCCTGGTTCCCATCGCTGCATCAGAGAGGCTAATGGAGGTCACCCTGCTCCGTCTCTCCACCGCTGCACTCCGCTCATTTATCTTCCCACTTTACCACCTGCTCCACTTAACCTGCTCAGCTCTTCCTTTAGTCTTTTTCATTTGTTTCTCTCCATTTTTCCGGCTGTGATGGATTTTATTTTATCTGCTTCTTCTATCCTCCCCTGCAGTCGGGTTTGGACCCAGAGAGGGCCGGCTCAGACAGTATACATTAAACATCCAGTATGAGAGGGAGATCAAAGCGCGACATACCCACAGTGCAATCGCACAAGATAAAAGCAGCAGATGAAATAAAAACCAAGCGAATCCTCCGCTTTGAGTCCGACATTAAGAGAACTGGATGTAAACAAGCATGTCTGGATCGTCTGTAAATGTGGTTCCGAGATCCAAACTGACGGAGGAGACGACTGGAGAACAGCCGATGAGTTTTGGGTCAGACGTTCTCGTTCTTAGTGAACTTAATGGGTATAAACACTGAAAACAGGAAACTTTGTGTAAACTGGTGGTAGGACTCGATTAAGTTTTAAACGGGTTAATTGGAAGATTTGTAACTAATTAATCACATTTTCATCAAACCATATTGACAGTATAAACATTGCATAAGTGGACATAGGAGCTCAACAACAGAAATATTTGTTTATAATCTGTTATTCTGATTGGACCAAATTGTTATAGGAAGTTCTGATCCATTCATGGAACGTCTTTGAAAATGTGGACGCTAACGTTAGCGTTAGCAGCATATTTAGCATTGAGACCAACTCCTGTTAGCACATCAATAGTTTTCTCCAGCGTCCAGTCAGATTGTTTTTTGAAGCAGAAATTAACTGCGGCTTCGTCATCATTACACCTAAAACGATCTGAACCCAACTTCCTCCCTCATGAAATGGAAAAAAAAATGGAGTAGAGTCAGAGTTTAGAGGTTGGAGGATTTCTCTGCGTTTTAATCCACTTCCTGCTTTTGGAGCGGTCTCTGGTCCGTTTGGTGTTCACACCAACCTCTGGAGCTTCAGCCGACCGGAGGCCGAGGTTTGGAGGTGGACCAGAGTTTAAGGCTCTCTGACCTCCCCAACCAAACCAAACAAACGGACTGGAGTTGGATTAAATCGGACTGACTGCAGCCTTAAAGTCTAGTTTGTGTTGCTGTATTGTTCTAAAATCCCAATAAACACAAAAAAGGGAGAAAAAGGAGAGTTTAGTGGAGCAGACCTTTCTCTGGTCCTTCACCAACGTTTCAGTGGGATAACGGATGATTGCAGCAGTAAAACCAAACAGAGAACCAATAAAACATGTTTTTCTTGTATTAGATGATTTTTATCTCATTTCATTTTGAAAAATGAGCCCAATAAGTAAACAGCTGAGAATCTAATTTAGCAGCATATTCACCGGGACCCATTTTGTTGTGCGGTTGTATTGAATCCCTTTGGCTCAGCCGGAGCGCTGAAAGGTTAATGCTGTTTCTCTCTAAAAGCCCTTTCTCTCCTGCTCTCCATTAGGTGTTGATGCCTTGTTGTTGCAGCCTCCTGACTCACTGCAGGTGCAAACAGCTTTTATAAATAAAGAGCTGTAATATAAGTAAAGTGCTCCGCCATTGTTGCACTTATTAGAGAGGAGAAAGTGATGCTTTGTTATAAAGCGTCCAGCCGCGGCGAGCCGCAGTAACTGGGATTTAAAAAGGCCACGGCGTGCGTAGGCGTGGCCTAGTCAAAGGAAGAGAAGCAGCAACCTGTGGTGTTTGGAGTTTCATAGGTTTCTCAGTTTATGCTAATGACGATTTGATGACAGCCGTTTGATTTTCTGTGTTTTTTAAAGGTTAGAAATGTTTTTGTTCAGAGGATTTCACCACAATGATCAGAAAAATCAGTTTATATGGAGGAAACGTCGGTTCATCTCTGGTCACCAAGGAGCTTTCCGTCCGTCCATCCGTCCAACCCTCCATCCGTCCAACCCTCCATCCCTGTCTCCCAGACTCTGATGGCACCAGAAGCTCTTCTCTAACTTGTCCCAGTCATGATGGTTAAAGGTTTTTTCCGTCCCCAAACTCTTCCCACACCGTCTCGGTTTAAGAGTCAGAGTCCAACTTCACAAAAGCCCCACACCATAATCATCCTTCCACTAAACTTTACATTTAACACAGTGAGTCAGGCGAGTAGCTCTGTGCTGGTAGCTTCCAGTCCAGGGCTCTGAAAGTGGTTTGGCAGATCGGTTCATTTCTGTCGCAGCGTTGAGCAGCAGCAGCCTGAGACGCTGCATGAAGCTTTTTGCGTTTGGTGAAGTTCAATGGTTTGCAGGGTTGAGGACATAATTGTGGCTAATTACTGTATTCACAGCTTTGAAAAACATCATTTATGGTTAAATGTGCAGCTGAAGTGAGTTGATTTGGTTTATTTTGACGCCGTTTCAGCCTCACATCTCATCTCAGCACGTCAACTTCTTCAGAAATCATAATTCACGACACACAGTAACAAAAGCCCAGCGATGAGTGGAGGAAAATAAATCAGCAGAAAGGAAGACAGACGTACAGTTAGACAGTTCAGCTCCGTGGCTGTTTTCTCCCTCCTCTTGTTTTCCTGTCACTCGTCCGGCGCTGCCATTACTCACTCTGGGAATGTGATGTTTAAATTGCTGTATATTTTCCCCTTGGCAACACCGATCCTTCACGGCCGTGATTTACAGCCAGGCCACGTACTTCACACAATGTGTTTGTGGAACATTTCTCTGAGCTTTCAGGCTGTTCTCACGTTGAATCATAGAGAACAGGAGGTCCAGGGAGCAAAGAGGTGAAGGTTCGGCTGAGAAATTGTAAATATAATCATGAGAGTGAGGCTGTAGCTGGTCTGGAGGTACCGGTCTGAAAACCACGGAGAAAACTTCATAAAAAAGCTTTCAGGTCTCCTCTGCAGCCTGAATTGGCTTCTTGCTTTCACTGTTGGTGCAAAAGCATTGACTCAGTCAGCACCACCCTCCAGTGGAGGCAGCTCGATGTGTCGGATGAAGAAGACTCTCGTTTGTCCTGAAGGTTTGAAGTTGATCCAGAAAACTGGAATGTTCTCATCATGCAACATGATCCACTGAGTTTGACCCACGACTCCTGAAGTGTTGCTGTTTGTTTGGACTTATTTGGTACTTCAGTCTGTGGAGGTCTCACAATGGACGTCTGCACAAAAATCAATCAGTTGCAAGAAGAAATGCGGCTTGTTGTCCGACTCATCAGTTAGTTTCTGATTGTGGGAATTTGACTGTCGGCTCCTCTACAGACGGTGTGAACACACAGTACATCTCAGCCTGTCACAAAATATCAATTAATCACACGATTAATTAAAATGAGCTCAATAATTTATCGTTTCTCCCTTCCTACCAGAAGCCGATCTTCAGTTTGGTGCTTTGGTCTCAACTAAACCTTTGAGGACAGTTTTGTTCAGAGGCTCCACAATTCATTTCATTTACTCTTCATGTAGGTTGTATTATTATTATTTGGGATATTTAAAATGCCTTAAATGTTCATTAGAATTTAAAGTTTTATCTTTGAGATCAAACTTAAAACTTTTTGCATTATTAGCATTATATGACTGGAAGATGATTTCAAAACAACAATATTATCGTTTATCACTGAAACGGCTCTAATTAATCCGATCATACAGACACTGAACAAGCACATGGCGACAGTGGAGAGGAACAACTTGGTTTTAATAGGAAGAAACGTTGAGCAGAACCAGAACCTGGCGCCCGGTGGATGTTCTGATCCAGGAGAAAGTTTCCAGGGAAACATCCTTCTGAATTTAACACAGAAAGACGGTCGAGTGCGTCGTCTCCAGAGAGAAACCATGAAGCTGTTTTAAACGGGGAAGTTCGGTTTGTTAGAGGTGCAGCTGGTCCAGTTAAAGTTCAGCAGAGCTGAAGCAGCTGATGGGTTCTCCCTGCAGTCATCGCTGGTGAGAAACACTGCCACCTGCAGGTGGAAGTTGGCGTCACTTAAACCCAAAGTGAACAATTTTGAGTAAGATTAGTGTGAAAAAATGCTGGTTTATTTTTGTGTTAATTTCCGCAAAAAACCTTTGGGACGTCTGATGCCTCTGCAGAACAAGTACAATTATAAAGAGATTAAATTAAAATAAAGATGGACTCTGCTTGATAAATCTGGATGTAAATGTATTTTGTGCTGATAAAATCCTAATAAATCATTCCAGGTTTAGGTCTTATTATGATAAATCCCATTTCTGATGGAAATAACATCTCTCTCGCAATTTATTTACACATTTTATTCAAAATGTTGTTTTTTCTTTGAACATTTAAGAGAACAGACAGAAGGAAAAGCATTTCCCTCACTGTTCCTGCCAAAACTCTCTACTACAGTTACAGATAAAACAGAAGCTTCTTTATTTCGCTCCTGATGCCTTATTGAACCTTAAACTCTGAGTCTGGATTTAAACACGTTTTTACTTCCTGCTGCTGTCTAACTTGAAAGCTAAAGGTTGTTAGAGAGGAGGAGAAGGAAGTAAAGAAGTGTTTTCTCACCTCCAGAAAGACATAAAAAATTAAAGAACAGAGACAGACGCACCAATCATCCTGACACACCTGTTTTACTTCCTGTCCGTCTGGAACAAAGAAATAAAAACAACTCGGTTTAATGTTTAAAGCTGCTGCAGAATAAAGGCCTGTGAAGCAGAACCGCCTATCAGCTGTTTGATGCTCAAAGGATCTGAGCATCTTCTCCTCTTTTCCTGCACCATCCATCCTCTCTAATCACAGCCTGGCAGCCTGCTGGCTGTGTGTGTTCGTGTGTGGAGGCATGAAGCATTAAAACAGACAGAGGAAGTCAATTCAAACAGTAGAAGAAGAGTGGAAAGTATTACGAACGGAGGTTGTAAAGAGGTTTTATAGGCCTGGAGACAAAGGAACAGCTGCAGCTAATGGGAGATGTTTGTTCACTGGCGTCCAGATGTTCCCGGTTTGTTCCGGTTATTCATGAACGCATGAAGAGCAGCTTAGAGTCACTAACTTCTACAAACTTTAAGTGGTTTTCCAGTTAACTCAAGGACGGAGAGCAGAGGGCTAAAATAACCACGTTACGGATCATTTCAGATCCCGTCTGTCACGATAACCAGTTCTCCCAGAAGTTATCGCGATAAACGATAATATTCAGTAATTTAATGCTGCTGGCATAATAATGCAAGAAAACATTCAAAAATCAATAAACTAAATTCTAACAAACATTTAAAATATCCAAAATAAATAAAACAACGGAAACAACAAATAAAACTGTAGTTAAAAAAACACCAGAATGAAGATTTATAATCCAGTTTTGGTTGAGAGAAAATAAATCAGGCAAATGAGAATTACTGAGCTAATTTTTTAAATTTATCATCCAATTAATTGATTAATTGTGACAGGCTACATGTGAAGTCAAACAGCTTTCTGAAGAATAATAGTAGTAATGAAACAATCAAATTAATCGTGATTAATCAATAATTGAAAAATCAACTAATTCAGTAATCGATTGTTCACATAAGTAAAAAAAAAGTCCAGTTGCTAAAAGAATAAAACACTCAGAGCAGAAATTATAAAAATATTTTCACAAACAAACATTTTGCATCCAAGATTAAAAAAGATAACTTTCTGTAAAAGTCTCTTACTGAGCTCCTTCAGCTGCTCAATTATTAATCGATTATTGAACAAATTAGTCAACAGATCAGCCAGACGCAGGAAGGCCTGAGAGCTTTGGAGGAGTTTTTACGCATCCTTTGCTACCAATGATTAAACGTTCACTAAAGGAGTGATGTGTTACTGCAATTTAAATGTTTATTTTCTCACCAAACTCAACTATTAAAACACAAAAATCCTAAAGGTGATTTACATAAGATGTTCCTCTTACAACGTCTCCTTGTTTTCTCTTTGACAAGAAAACCTTCTTCGGTTCACAGACTGGTTGCCAATAGCGATGATCTCTGGGAGAAAAGGAGCCAGGACTTGACCTGCGTGATTCATTTTCAGAGGCTTAAATACACACATTCAGTGGCTTTTTTCTTTTTAGCAGCCAGAAAACAATTTGCAATCAGTCCAGGCTGCAGGTACCCAGGCAACAAACATGAAGACGACAGGAAAAATCCTCGCTGAATTTAAGCATCCCACTTTGTCAGAAATCTGAGTTTCGGTAAATCTTGGCCATCGGGGATAAAAGTCAGGGAGCCAAAATGCAAATGAAACGGCTGGAGGCTATTGTTTGTTCCAGCCTCCTTCCAACTGTTGAACCCTGAAGATTACTCCCATGCACCGGCATTCACAGCCTCTACGCTCCGACACGCGGCCGGTGCCAGCTGCATCGCCTCTTCGTGTCTTTTTTGTTTCTTTTGAGGCTTTGTCTGAAGCAGGAGGCGGAAAAAAGTGTTCACATCATATTTTGTATTAAAAGGCGGAGAGGTTACTTCCATTTAAGAAAATATGCAGAAACTGACACTGGCCTCTTCCAAGGACATGAAAACACACAGTTTTCACAGTCCAGATATTCTCCCACAGCGTTTGTTTATTCTGGCAGTGACTCATCTCTTCTTTTCAACAATCCCAGACCAACATGGATAAATGTGACGTTACATCATGCCAGTACTTTCTCCATATCCGAATAAATCTCGTACGCTGCAGAAAACTCGTATTCTGAACACAGAAGCCGTTTCGTTTTCCTCGTCCAATAAGGCGTCGGCTTGTGCCGCAGATTGAAGCTGATTGGCCGAGGGCTGATTATCCACATGGCTGAGGCTCGGACGGCAGAACCGATTGGTTTGCTGAGGGGAAATGGAGACGTGGTTGGTTCTGTTCGAAATACAAATGAGGTCGCTCCGTCTGAGATGTTCAAATGGAAATGAAGACAAAGCAGTTTTACTGTTGAACTTCAACCAAGGGCTGAGCATTGAACAGATGCAACAATCCAAAGAACACACAGCTAAAGTTTAAAACAGTGGCTGATGTCTCACTTTGGGTTTGAAGATAATGAAAAGGGTTTTAGACAAGATGGTGAAACATTGAGGAAACCTTTCTGATCTGGAGCAGCAAATGTTTGGTCATTCCTCGACTTGAAGAACATCAGCAAAGATATTCAAGATGAAACGTTAATTCAGATTTATGTGCTAGTTGTAGCACATGCTGTCATTGACCCCTGGTGGGTAACAACATGGTTGACGTTAGCGCTTTAGTATTAGCTTCTGCTAAACACCATGCTGACATAGTGGCTTAGCATTAGCAGAGCTTTTTAGTTTTCGGTGCCCACCGCATGTAGTTATAAGGAGATGTTGAAAGAAGCATTTTAATGTTTTATTGTTGCATAATAATATGTATGTTTCACCGTTTTGTTGTTGTTTTTGTGGGATATTGGATATTCACTCAAAACGTCCTCAGGATAAAGCATCAAGCTAGCTGGATGGCTATATAGCTATTTAGCTAGGTAGTTAGCTGTCGAGCTTGCTAGCTAGCTATCTAGCTTGTTATATGTTTGGCAAGCTAGATATCTAACTCTAAGCTAACTGTCTAGCTAGTTATCTGGCTATTTAACTAACTATATAGGTAGCTATCTGTCTACTTATCTAGCTAGCCACCTAGCTAGTTCTAGCTCTCCATAGCTTAGATAGTTAGATATTAATTAGCTAGAAAAATAGATGGATAAGCAGACATCTAGGAAACGATCAAATTTTACAGACAAAGCAAAACCAAAACTCCAGTCAGTGCTTTATTGTTAAGATTTAAAACACACAAAGGAGGCTGGAGGAGCGGCCAGCCCTGAGCAGCGCTGCTTCAGTCTTCCCTTTTGAACTTTGACCTCGGGCTCTACAGCCGCCTCCACCTTTGTTTTGTTTGTGATAAATTATGTTATTGTAGATTTCCACTCAAAACTTTTCGTCTTTGTTGGAGCAACGTGGAATTTGTTTCTGCTCCAGTTTCTAAACAACTGGAGCAGAAACAAATTCTGCTCCACTGGATTATACTTGTTTTCTTTAGAAACCGGTTTCTAAATTTCTTTAGAAACCGGTTTCTAAAGAAATTTCTTTAGAAACCGGTTTCTCCAAAATGATGCATTCAAACCTCGGCTGAGCCGTTTCACACGTTTCTTTTTGTGCCAGTTTCTAAAAACACGACTTCTGAGAACTTGTCTGACTAAAGTTTAAAGGCTTAAGGTGTTTTGTGTTCACGCCCGTCTCCTGACATGACTGTTCAGGAAAATATTTCTTGTTCATTAAACACCAGTATAAGTTACTAATCACTGCCGATGTGTGTGAGCTGGACTGCCATCCACAGTTTCTGTTAGGAACGTTCCTGTTTCTGCATCTGACCAAACTGTCCGGCTGAGGAAGAAGCAGCACAGCAGAGGAGAACAAACTGTAAGCATTTAATCAAGTTTTATTTCCTCTCTTTCTCATGGTAGTGATTTACTCTCTCTGTGAGTTAATGATGGTGGACTAGGTTTGGTTAACAGCACTTTTAACTGAGTAAGAAACTTTATTTTACTAGTTATGTTGGTGCAAAGCCTGATGCCAAGAGGAAGAGACGCGTATTTCCACTCTTAGCACCGTATGAATAAGTCTGAGAGCCATGAATAATTCAGAGCGGCGCTTTCAGTGGATGTAAGGCTCGCCTCATGCAGAGTCAGTAAATAGGCAGACACCAGATTAAAATTTGGTTTAGGTTAAAGGTTAAGTTTCCGGTATATGGATGTGAATGAACATAATTTAAATGTGTGTAGATGGATATTTAGACCAAGCAGAGCTGAAAACTCATTAATCCGTGTTCTGGACAAAAGCTGAAGACTTCTTTAAGAACCAAACTTATGAATATAAAGTTGTTTAAAAAATACATTTAATTCTCTGTCGAAGCTCAACTGGGATTCTTCCCAGTCTTCCCAGTCATCCTCAATTTTCCCAGAATCCCCAATAAAATCATGAAATGTTGAATTAAAACCAGTCAGGAAGGAGCAGCTTGTCTGTTAGCCAATGGAAACTGGTTTCCTCTTCTGATGGTGACTGGACCAGATCATCACACTGCCACCACCGTGTTTCACCACATCGGTTTTAATTCCTGAAAATGGTTCTGGACCAATTTAGACGGACGGACTTTAGCTTTTTGATCAGTCTGCATTAGTAAAGTCTGCAGAAACTTTAAAATAACGACATAATCAGACCCGTCTGTGTTTTCATGCATTATTATAGTTTTCATTTCTGCCTGCAGGTTCTCCAGGACAGCCATGTTCTCCAGGACGGCCATGTTCTCCCGGACGGCCATGTTCTCCAGGACGGCCATGTTCTCCAGGACGGCCATGTTCTCCAGGACGGCCATGTTGTCGGCGCCCTGCTGACGGTGAGTCGCTTTGTGTTCTGGCTTCTCGAACCTCCTCAGATGATCCCACCTGCAGACGCCGCGCCGCGTGAGCAGCTTCCTCTGGCCAAACAGAAAAATCGATGCCACGTCTTGTTGGCGCTCTGTCTCCCTCTAGCTGATTTTAATTCCTCACCTCCAATCAGAATATCGACTGCCTTCATATTCGCACATTAACCATCCTGTTTACCAGCAGTGCTGTCAGCCCGGCTCTCTGGAGGCAGCTCATGGCGGCGCTGTGATTTGTATGAGCAGCAGCTCCTCTCAGGCTCGTTTTGCAGCGTTTTACAGAAACTAATGAGCACCTCTGACTGAGCGTGATGTTCTGGGGTTTTTTCTCACAAATGACCGCGGCGGAGCAGCGATCGTATCGGTTTGTTTGGGGCGTGAAGAAGTAAAAATGATGGTGTTGATGTGGCGTGAATAATTGATGGCGACAGCAGGAAGACGGGAACAAAGAGAGACTCGTCCCCGAATCATTTCTTTCCTTTTTTATTCCTGCCTGCAGTTAAATGTGGAAGGTGTGATTTCCTGATGGTTTCTCTGCAGACGTTTAGCGACTTCTGAAGAACTTTGTCTCTTCCTGATGGTCTCTGATTGGTCGGTTCACACAAGTCACTAAGTCATCAGCATCTTTCTCTGTTTTCCTTTTTTATTTTTCCATTCTTTATCTTCTTTCATTTGTTCTTGGTTTTACTTTTTCTTTTTCTCCTTTTTTCCTTCATTTTTCTCTTTCTCCCTTTTGTCTTTCTCTCTTTTTTCTCTTCTTTTTTTTTAACTCGTCCCGGTCAGGATCGGTTGCGTTCTCAGGTTTATTTTCGTTAGTGGATCATTGCAGCTTTCACTGTAATTCTCTAAGACTTTATTAGAAATCTCTCATGTTTATTTTAGAGCTGAAATGACTAATTGGATTCATAAATCGATTATTGAAATAATGAACTGATTTAGTAATGGATTGATGTTGATCGGTTTCCATCCTGATGTTTTTTACCTCCAGGTTTTTAACCGTTTTTATCTCTTTTCTTTTCCTCCTGGTGTCGTTTTTACATCCTAGTTGTGTAAAATATTTAACTTTTGCTGCACCTCATTTCTTTTCTTCGTTTACCTCTCATTTCCCCTCCAGTTTCTCCACTGAAGAGCCATTTTTCTTCCCGGTCTAATTTTTTTTTCATTGCGTCTCCTCTTGGTTTCCTGTTTTCCATCATCTTCTCCTCCTCGTCCTTTTCTCTGACAGATCTGTCTGTTCTGCCTCTTGTATCTCTCCTGTCCATGATGGATGCCGGGTTGCAGTTTGACGGATGGCTCAGCCGCCGTTATGAGACGCAGATCTGCAGCTTGATCTCAGAACAACTCTCTGGGTTTTAGCCGCCGTCGTTGGTCAGAACCTGCTATCTGCCACGTTAGCTTACAGCTAATCCCAAACCAAAGAGGAAACATTTGGTTTCAAGTGGAGCAATTCAACTTATCAGAATGGAAAAATCTAATTTTTTATATCAAGCTGCTCCAAATGACGCGATATGAATCATAATCAGAGGAATAGTTGGTAATAACAAGGACAGATGTGTGGGGAAACTCCCACTGTGTTCGTTTGTGAACATAAAGTGTGTGTGTCCTTGACTTCTGGAGGGAAAAGATGAATGAGATCTAATTAATCTGAAACGGAGGTAATCACAGGAGGATTGCCAAGGTTGACCACCAGACGAGGAAACAAACTTCTATAAAATTTACCAGACTCTTAATTCTTCACATTTAGTGTCAATTTAGAAAAAATGCCACTTTTGATGAAAACCAGCTCAAATGTATGGATTTATGGTAATAGGGGAGAATAAAGGACAAGAAATAGGCAGAAATAACTGGGATCCTGGTTTTCATTTTATAAACATTTTTAGATCCAGAGTATCAGGGGAATCCACTGAAGAAACCAGTTTAGATCTGAAACAACTAATTTATAATAAACATCACAGAATCTACATTATATGTCCAGCTCTGAACTTAAACATGCACATTTATTTGATACAAATCTGCAAACACATATTTAACTTTGATCAATCAGAAAATCACAGAAACTGAAAATTTTATCATACTTTAACTGTTCCACACGAATCCTCATGTATTTTACCGCTTCATATCAGCTGTCGCCTAAAACATCCTATATTACAAAAAATCTACAAATTAATCATTAAATATAATATGCTTCTGTGTTTTGAGGGTCGTGAGGCAGCCATACCAAAATATGCTAACAGGTTAGCAACAAACAGGCTAACAGACAAGTACCAGGCAAAACCGCATCTAATAACTACTGCTAATAGGATCTGCTAAGTTTATTAGCACTTCAAGCTAACAAAACATGGAAGTTGGTAGTAGCATACAAGCTAATGGAAACTGAACAAAGTTTGCTAAGTTAGCACCATACAATTGCTAACAGGTATGTAAGCTAGGTTGCTCCATTTGCAACATAATGGAATGATGCTAGCACCCTGAAGTATCTCATCCCAGTATCCGCTAATGGAGCCTGAAAATAACCTGCTAATCCAGTTTGCTCCAGTTATGCTAACATAAACTGTTAGCAAAGTAAAGAAGCTATGTAGCTAACTGCCAGTTAACGAAAACCATATCTGTTGATGCTAAAGTTTTCCCAACCCTACAAGCTAACAAAGCTAGCTTTCTGGTTATGTGAAGCTAACTGGCTCAGTAATGGTGAATACATGTATTTAATTTGACATTCTTGTGGATTTTATTTACTTATTGTTTCTTCAGCTTCTCATTTTACGTCCCAGTTACATTTTGTCAGAAAGATTTAGATGCTAGAGCTTCTCCAGCTGAATTTTCTCTGGTTGTTGACTGTAAAAACTTGCCGTATTGGTCAGTTCCCTGCAGTTTTTAGCAGCGTGTGGCTCATTAGCAATCAAACAGGCTGTGTTGCATCACTTTGTGACTGCCTCAGCATGTTCATCACAGCTCTCAGCAGGACACAGTCAAGCTGAGATGGTAATAAAATATAGAAAAAAAGTCATCATCCAGTCTGTATGAGTCAGAGCTGGATTAAAGTGAAGCTGCTGCTGCGGTTTCTGCAGAATGAAGTCAACAATACGCCTCCTGCAGGGAGGCAAAGAAGATGAATGGGAGGTTGGAGGGAACTGACCTGGAGGCAGCCATGACAGAGGATCCATTATACAGCTGGAAACACACACACACACACGCACACACACACACACACTTTCACAAGCTACTGTTTGACTAATAGAAGGCTTTGATTTATACCAAATCCTAATTCTGTTCCTCCTTATCCTTGTTGCTTGCGGCAGATTTGTGATTCTGGATCGTTTCAAAATGCTCATCGTTGGAATCACCGGTTTTTCCCTTGAACAAAATTTCAGCTTGAACCAAAGGACGTTTTAAAGGCTGTTAATGTAGATATGACAGGAGTTTGTATAAAGGCTCATAAGACCCAGCTTTTATTTTGATAGTCCGCTTCTTCTTATTGGCAGGTGAATTTGCATATTAGCTAAATATTTAGCTTAGAGCTAGGTAAATATTTAGCTAACTCAGATCTAAATATTTATATTTCTAACTAAATATTTACCTCTAAAACTAGCTAAATGTTTAGCTAGCTCTGAGTTAAATGTTTATAGTTAACTAAATATTTATCTTGCTAAATTTGGAGCTTAATATTTAGCTGCTACACTAAGTATTAAACTTCCAACTAAATATTTGCCTTGCTAACTACTTATCTTTAGGCTAGGTAAATATTTAGCTAGCTCAGAGTTAAATATCTGTCTTCGTAACTAAATGTCTGTTTTGCTAACTAAATATTTAGACCTGAGCTGGCAAATAAATCAGCTAGTTAAATATTTAGCTAACTCTGAGCTAAATGTTTATCTTTCTAAGTAAATATTTAGCTACAAGTTAACAGAGCTAGCTGCTAAAAAGCTAAATATTTAATTTGGAGTTTAATATTTAAATAGTAAATATTTATCTTTTTAATTAAATGTTTATGACATTTAAAAATGAATTGTGTAAACATGTTATTTTTCTGATTTGTTTGTCATTACATGCTAGCTAACTCAAATTATAGCTGTTATTTTTTTACCTGTGTAACTTCATAAACGGTCCTCATGTTGTTGCTCCTCTTCTGGTTCCTGAACTCAAATTTCCTCCAACTTTTACCTGCACTTATAAATAAATCAGTCGTCTGGTTTTCTTTTAGTATGGCAGCAGAAATTGGCGGCTTGTTCATCTTAAGTTCTTAATAACGAAGAGTGAATCGCCACCTTCCAGCATTCTGAGGCAGACGATGAAGGATGATTGTTCATATTTAATGCTGGATAAAAACAGAAGGCTTTACGCTTCTCTAATTCACATTAAATGTGAGCCGTATGTCGTTGCTCAAAGTGTTTAAACATCATCTGAACCATCACTTATGGATGAACGTCGCCGCCGCTGCTCTTTGATTTTGCCGCCGTCTCTTCCTGTAATTATCCGCCTTCGTGGCTCCCAGGCTGCAGCGTCTCAGACAGGATATGAAGCGGCGCAGCGACGGTCTAAATGCACTCCGGGGGTTTAAACTTTTCTTTTATGGCAGAACAGAATCAGTCAGGATGTTTAAAAACTCGACTGGACTCAGTTAGCAAACTACAGGGAATCCAAACTAAACGAGTTCTGGTGATCTGAACCAGAACCGATCGCAAAAAGCGACAAAACAATCCCAGTTTTTTTTTTTTGTTTTTGCTTGAATTTTGTCGTAACTTAGACATTTTTCCGCAAATAAACTTCAAATATCGTCATTTTGTCTTGCTGAGAAAACATGGTGAAAGTTTTCAGCGGTAAATTTGATCCCAGGATTTTAACGTTTCTTTGCTGGTTCTGATATGAATCTCAGTGAAAACTGGATTAAAACCAATTTTAAAATCTGTTTGTTGAACAATCAGACAACAAATTGTGCCGGATGATAAATTATTGCCATAAATGATAATATTGTTGTTTTGAGACTATTTTTAAGTAATATAATTATGAAAAGACTCGGGTCCACTGGCAGATTAGTTCACTTCTAGCAAGACATTTTTCAAACTTTATAAGTAAAATTAATATCAGTGGAAGTAGAACTTTTATAAATACTCATAAATTATTGACTTAAAAGAAGCTCCTAAAAGTTATTTGTAAGTTAATTTTGTCTCATTTCAAGATATTTTCACTAGAAATTAGTGAGATTTTGTTTTTGCAGTGTGATGGATCTGAGTGATATATTTTAGATGTTTTTAATCTAAATTAATTCATTTTTATCCCTGAAATGAGCAAAGTGTCCATGGTGTTTGAGGTTTTTATCTTTTTCCAACTGAGATTTAATCAAAGGAAAATATTAGTATTTTATAGAAGCCTTTCTGCTGCAGCTCACAGTTAAAAATCAGTGATCTTAGTCTCTGAAACTCGTTAAAACATCATCAGTCTGAATCCCTGGTAGATTTCCTGCTGGAGGTTAAACATGAAGCTGGAGGAGCAAAACCAGGAAGTGTTGTCCGGTGGGCGGTCACTCCGTGAGGCCGACCTGGTGATTGGCAGGCGGCGGACACAGTCAGGTGTTTCTGCTGCGCTCCGGCCGAGTGCCGCTCCACACCTGGATGATTAATACACCCCGGGGAAGCAACACACACACACACACACAAACCGCAGCGCGTGTGTTGACCTGAATGTAGCTGTGCTGAACTCTCTGTGTGTTGAACCTGATGTGAATTGACGCACAAAAACACCCACAATCCCCCGGGACAGGTCTGAGAGCTCTGAGCTGAGCCGATTACCTGCCGCTGACACACACACACACACACACACACGCGCGGCGCACACACTTCCTGTCTCCCAGGGAAACGAGGTGAGGAAATAAAAATGTTTTCTGTAACAAAGCAGCTCAACCAGCTGCAGGATGCACATAATTGTTTTTGAAACTTCTGCAAAACTTCTGTTGGAAGTAAATAAACGTGGAGCAGATAAAGGTGCAACATAACAAGATGATAAAGAACAAATAAATATTAATTAATCAACTCAGGCTGTTTTCCGTCCTGACAGCCCAGTAGACTCGGTTTGATTTGGGACCAAAATTCAAACATTTGTTATATTTCCAGCTGCTGTGGTTCTCTTTCTCAAACCAACCAAACCCTCTGAGCAGCCTGTTCCCCTCCTGGCCTGTGGGGGCGCTGCACCAAGAACCACTGAAGGAAACGACACAAAAACCTCTGAAGACACTGAGAGCAACTTCCTTCTTCACCAGATGGAAACAAGATGGAGGCGTCAGATTTTAGCGGTTTTCTCTTTGGGTTTTGGCTAAAGACCAGGAGCCATTTCTCCCGTTAGCCCAGGTTTATTTCGGTTGTATTTACCCAGAATGCCCTGCGCTGTAGTCCATTTCCTGTTTTTGGAGCCTACAAAGGCTGAGTTGAGTTTAAGTGTTTTGGTTCGGTTTGGGTGAATATGTGAACACCAAGTGGACCAGAGACCTCAGGAAGTGGACTACAGTGCAGGGCATTCTGGGTAAATACAACCAACGTTAACGTGCTAGCCTAGCGCTAGCAGCAGAAATGGCTCCTGGTCTTTAGCCTAAAGAGAAATCCTCCAACCGCTAAAATCTGTCGCCTCCATCTTGTTTCCATCTGGTGAAGAAGGAAGTTGCTCTCAGTGTCTTCAGAGGTTTTGTGTCGTTTGCTTCAGTGGTTCTTGGTGCAGCGCCCCCACAGGCCAGGAGGAGAACAGGCTGCTCAGAGGGTTTGGTTGGTTTGATACAGAGCAGAGAGAGAAAGTATTAAATGATGCAAAATTAATGGCACATCATCAGAGGACATTTAAACGTTAAAAAATAAAGGAACTGGAAGAAAGATTCCCCTGGAGATTAATGGCACCTCAATGTTTGTCTACAAACTGGAGAACATTTAGTTTCACCCTAAACTGAATCCAACTGTGAGGAAGACTTGAGTTATTTTCAGTTTCTGTAATTGTGATCTTTTCTTTAATTTGTTAGAAACTTGATGAAGCAGTGAGGAGCTGGCGCTTCATGCTTCAGCAGGAATTTAAATAACATCTCTGGCTGCAAAATTAGACCCAAACTCTTTCACTCCTTCCTTTCTGTCTGCATCAAACTGAAGAACCTACAGCAGAGGTCGTCCCTCCTCTTCCTCACTGTGTTTTACAAAGACTGATGGATGCATGATACATCATTGATAGGAGGGCGGACGGATCGATAGGTGGAGGAGAGAGGCAGAAAGTAGGCCACCCATCTGTTCAGACTCATCCATCTATCTGCTGGAAGTTCGATTTCTAATCTGGGGACAAAGAGACGAGGAAGATGAGGTGAAATGACAGATTACGAAACAAAAAAATATAGCCCAAGAAGATGAGGGAGAATAATCTGAAGGACCAAAAGGAGAAAAATGACTGTCTTAGTTTTAAAGTGAGTTTTTCTTTTAAACGAGGCTTCAAGAAGGTCGAGGAAGTAGGAGGAAAAAAAGGTAGAGGTGAAGGAAGTAAGTGAATCAATATAAAATAAAATAAAGAAAAGAGATATAATGAGGAAGAAGCCATTTCTCAGCTGGAACGGGAAGTTTTTTCAGACATGATTCATCTCACCTGAAGCTTTAATCCAACAACAGAAAGTTTAGAAAGTCCAGTTTGGCTAGTGAGCTGTGAATGCTAAGCTAACTCCGGTCCGGCTACAAACCTCAGTCTGGGTTCAGTTTAAGTGAACTCCTTTGTGGTTTGAATGCTCAGCTCCAAAAGAAGGAAGTGGACTAAAGTGTAGGGCATTCTGGGTAAATACAACCCAAAAATATGTGTTAGCCTAGTGCTAGCATCAGAAATAGCTAATGGTCTTTAGCCAAAGACTAAAGAGAAATCCTCCTAAAATCTGACGCCTCCATTTTGTTTCCATTTGGTGAAGGAAGTTGCTCTCAGTGTCTGTTTCCTTCAGTGGTTCTTGGTGCAGCGCCCCCACAGGCCAGGAGGGGAACAGGCTGGTTTGACTCAGAGAACCACAGCAGCTGGAGGAGCAGCAGATGATGCTACTTTTCTCCACCAATCGAACCAAATCTACCAGCCTGTCAGGAGGAAAACAGCCCTAATGTTTCCATTCTCCAACACATCGGATTCAAGTGACTGAATTCACTTCTCAGCTGGTCATAATGTTCTGCCCGGTAATCTTCCATTTGTTTGGTCAGGTTGTGTTAAACCAGTAAACATCCAGACCAGGCAGGGCATCGACCCTTTCAGACACTGCTGACCTTTAACCTTTAGCCTCTTCGAACAAGCAGGAGGTTTTCGGTGAACATGGCGAGCTGATGGAGGAATCTGAAAGTTTTCCTTCTGCTAATGTTGAAACAAAGTGGAAACGGAGGAGGAGCATCAGGTGGATTTAAAGAAAAAGATGACAAAAGTGTAGACAGGAAGTTTGAGAAATGATGACAGAAAAGAAGAGTGATCATTTCTTTCCTCTTTTCTTCAAACCAGCAGACTGAAATAAATGGCAGGAAGTTAAATGGGATGAAGCAGAAGGAGAGTAGAGGAGGTAAGCCATGGACAGACGTGCAGCACCCCCCAGTGGTGGCAGGGAGAACTGCATCCTGACACACGAGCAAACTTCATGTAAAAGCTCCACATCGTTTCACTGATAGTTAATTTCTGATTTCCTGTTTCACTGCTGCTCTCCTGATGAGAATAAACGAGCCTCTCTCCTCCTGTGAGAACGTAATGAAACATTAAATAAATGATATTTCGTCCACACAGCTTCCTACCTGGAGTGTGTCTAAAGCTTAAGAAGGTGTAATTAAAGAAATGTTCAGCTATTTTCCTCCAGAGGATTGATTCTGATGTTTCTGAAGTTAAATTTTACGGTAATATATTTGAGTTTTGAACTTTTTAAGTCTTTCCTTTGACTCAATTTTTTATTTAGCATTTTTCTTCTTAATTTAGAATAACTGATTAATTTAAAATGACTCCAGCTTCATTTTCAGCTGTTTTTCTGTATCTGATAATAAACATCAGATATAACTTAATATTCAGTCATGGACCTTACCAAGCCCCGCCCAGAAACGCCCCTCGACAGTCCCACGTGGCTGCAAGTCTCACAAACGAAGCCTCGGAGCTTAGTTTCTATGTAAACATGGCGTCTTTCACTTCGACTGACTCTCTACAAAGTATTTCTGAGTCGATTAGTGTAGCATTTCTGCCGGATTTTCAGAAAATATCAGCCACGACAATGGACAGGGGAACAAACGAGTTCACATCTTTTTTGGACGAAATCAAGGTGTTTGAGCCACGCGATGCCTCCAACATTGAGCGCGTCGCAGCTAAATGCTACCGGTGGATGAGGAAAACAGCAGATCCTCACACCCTCAGCATAAATATAGCTGTGGACAAGATCAGTGATGCCTGTTGTTGCAAGGCTGGGTAAGTCGGGCATTCATGGTTTTGAGGGTTACTTTTGAAATCAGTGATTTCTGTTGTTGGCAAATGTTTGAGTGCGTCTAGGCCTGTTACTCGGTGCTAGCGTGGCTAACACGATTACAGTTTCGTAAAAAACCTTTCCAGGTAAAATAAAATCTTTAATGTATGTCAGATACGGTACACATTGCATATCGATCTGTTCAGCTAACGTAAGACTGTAACAGACAGGTGTAACAGAGAGAAGAGCTCCTGTGTCTGTGTGAGTTTTGATCGAAATGATTATAGTGATGGTTGTATGTATTTTTGATCAATGCGTTTGTTTGGAGCCACCTAGTGGTGTGATGAGTGACTGCATGCAACGGGTCCGTCCGGCACTCTCGCTGCTTCCCCCACCAGAATCCTGAGGAGCGCTGGTGGAGGTGCGAGGGAGGCAGCTCTTCATTTCTTTTTTTACTTATGGTCATATTTTTCTAGTTCAACAATTAACAAGGTATTGTAAGAATATTTAACATCTATAAATATAATCTGTAAAGTTTTCTTGTGGTTCGGCTGGAAAGATGTGACCCTATGAGTGGGAGCTGCTCCGGTTGGTGTTCGTGGCTGACCACTAGGTCACGGCGCTAACTGTGTCTTTTATTTTTCAGCCTGTCGGACCACTTGGCTGCGGTCAATCACATTGTGAGGAGTTTTTCATCTTTTGTTGTGCTTGGTAGGTGACCAACAACACAATAAGAAGAGTTACACAGGCTTCAAGGTGTAGAAGTTGTATCGGTTCTGCCATTATGCTGTACTTAGCTAAAAGGTTTTCATAATGGATGTTTTTATTACTGAAGCTGGAAAGCAGAATCTCAAATAGATAAACAATCACTCCTTTATTGATCTTACGACGGTTGAGCTGCAAATGCGGTCGTGTACAAGCTTTGATCCAAGCTAGACATTCCGTTTCAGATTTTGGAAATCTGTGAAATTTAGTTCCACAAATACGATCAGGATGCCTGACATCACCTGTACAGATTCCCCACTGACAGACTTCTTCGAGTCCTGACGCAAAAACCTTCTGCCGGTCTGCTAGTCCACAATGTACATTAGCATGTTTACTACTGTGGCTTGTGTTTGTGAGACGGTCACCACGTGGTAGCTGCGCAGTGACGTGAAATGGGCATTAGCCAATGAAACGCGGCCCCTGTGGTAAGGTCCATTTCTCTGGAAGGCTTTAGCTGACTCAGTCTTCGGTTGCCTAGCAACAACCTGCTGAGTAACTGGCACAGCAGCAGTTGAAAGTTTCACCAAAACGGCTTAAAAATCGAAAACGGCTTGGAGAGAAAAGATATTTAAGATACTTAAAACACAAAAAAACGAATCAATAATTACTGATATCGACTGATTTGAAATGTTTTTATTTCTGATC